>NC_052057.2:23592956-23790456 GCF_903992535.2 Arvicola amphibius | reverse complement strand
TATCTATACCTTGTGTGATTTCTTGAGTGTGGTTAACCTCTTGAGGTTGGAGTTTTCCTTCTAGATCCTTCTGTGGGGCTGGATTTGTAGATATATATTATTTAGATTTGGTTTTATCATGGACTATCTTACTTTTATTCATTTCTTTGCTCAGTATGATAGTCTAGGCTGGCATGTGTGGTCTCTTAGAGGCTGCAGCACATCTATCCAAGCCCTCTGATTTTTAGAGTCTCCACTGAAAAGTCGGGTGTAATTCTAATATGTCTGCTTTTATATGTTACTTGGTCAAGATTACAGTTTTTAATATTATTTTGAAAGCATTTTCTGTGCCTTTGACTTAGATTTCTTCCCCTTCCTCTATTCCAAATATTCATAGATTCATAGATTTGTTTTTTTCACAGTTTCCCGGATTTCCTGTCAGGAGGTTTTTGTTTGTTTGTTTGTTGTTTTGTTTTGTTTTAGATTCAGCATTTTCTTTGACCAAGGTATCCATTTCTTAAATTGTGTCTTAAATGCTTGAGATTCTCTCTTCCATCTCTGATAGAGGCTTGCTTCTTAAATTCCTATTCGAGTTCCTAATTTTCCATTTCCAGATTTCTCTCAGTTTGGGTTTTCTTTATTAATTCTATTTCCACTTTCAGATCTTGAACTGGTTTATTCATTTATTTCCACTGTTTTTGTTTCCATAAATTTCTTTAAGGGATTTAATAATTTCCTCTTTAAGGACCTCTATCATATTTTAAGATCTTTTGTCTTATGCTTCAGCTAAAAGGTAAGTAAGAGCTGGGCAGTGGTGGTGCACATCTTTAATCCCAGCACTTGGAAGGCAGAGGCAGGCAGATCTCTGTGAGTTCGAGGCCGGCCTGGTCTACAAGAGCTAGTTCCAGGACAGGCTCCAAAGCAACACAGAGAAACCCTGTCTCAGAAAACAAAAAACAAAACAAAAAAAAAGGTAAGGTAAGGTAAAATCTGTTTCTAGGTATTGGGAGCTGACAGTTAGGAATAGGGATGAGCTAGGAGTAGGGGCTGAGGGCTTCATAGGAAGGAGGAGAGCAGGTGTTCCACTAGGGTCTGCTTGTTTCCTCTAAATTGGGGGAAGAGAGTGCAGAGGCCACAGCACATTTGCTATAAAGCTGGGGGATTGGACTTGAGGAAGGAGCAGAGGGAGCGGTGAAGACTTCCTGATTCCCTTGCCTGCGTCTTACTGTGCTCTCAAAGTGCCTGAGACCTCTCTTCACCTTGGTTACCTCCAAACACTGTTAGCATACAAACCTTGGGATTATGTCTCCGAACTACAACATGTGGAAGACACACTCGAAACACGGGTCCTCCTTTATGACAAGGGGCAGTGATATGAACTGCGCCTGGGGCTCCTACGCTTAGGAAGGAGTATGTTTCAGCTTCTAGGCCCAGTGTTTGCGCTCTTGATAACTGTTCCACACACCTTATCTCAAGCCCTTCAAAATGAAAAGTATTCTACTCCAAAACATCTAAAAGTTCCAGAAAATGTTACAAAGATCTGTGAATTGTGTAAAAATCGGGTAATACCATCATGTTTGATAGCAAGAATTCTGGCTGCACAGAATGTTTGGTAGCCCTGTGGCTCTAGGGTACAAGCGCCAACCTAGCATGTAGGGCAGGAAGAGATTGTGACCAGGCCTTGGCAGACATAGGAGTCAGATCTCACTGATACAATCTCCAATTTTCTTGGAAAGCAACAGAGGATGGATATTTTAATAAGTTACTATAACCTAGAAAATGAGTTACGGGAATAGTCAAGCTGCTGTTTCTAGGATCTAGGCAAATGACTCCAGATGCAGAGAGGAGAGGCCAGACAGACATTAACCACCTGAACTGTCTCCTAAATTAACGTCATGCAAGCAATTTTTCAATCAAAGTCAACAGAATCAGGTTGTACACAGCTCCCATCTTCCTGAGCAAACCAAGCCAACAAAGCCAGGGCAATGCTCCCAGAAGCAAACAAGAAGTTTGCCAGTGGCACTCACAGCTGAAACACAGGACAGGAGAAGGAGGCAGGCATGCCCCCCCCCCCTCCAATGGCCCTGCAGGTGCCGGGAGTATTGTAAGGATACTCAACACAGAGACTTTAAGGGCTATTACAGAGGTGTGGTGAAAGCATCATATCCCAGTTGGGGCACCCATACAAAATAAAGGTGCTAAAAGGGGTTTTGTAATGCAGACTCCTTCTGCAGATGACCCTCAAGGACAAAAAGGACCATATGACGTCATTCACAAACCACTGCGCATCTGTGGTACACTCTCCCGCAAGCACAGTCATGGCTGTATAGGTTCAAAGCGCAGGCTCTCAGGCAACCCTGGTTGAGTCACCAGATGGTTAGAAATCCAGGCAAGAAAACATGGACACTTATACCAGAGACTAAGCTGCAAATAGAAGACAATCCCAGATGATTAGGGCAGTAAAACCTGTGAGAAACAAGAGTTTCTAAACCCCAAGACTAGCACAGAAGAAACCCTTTGCTAAGGATACCTCTCAGAGTTGGCCCAGCAGCACGTGGCTTTTGGTTTGGTGCCTGGCACTTTTTTTTATTATTTGTTTTAATTTATTCTTTTAAAACAATCTTTTCTCATTTTACGTACCTATCCTAGTTCCCACTCTCTCCCCTCCTCCCGCTCCCCCCACCTTCTCCCCCATCCTTTCCTCAGAAAGGGTCAGGCTTCCCACTGGGAGTCAACAAAGTGACACATCACTTCGAGGTAGCACCAAGGCCCTGCCTTCCCCCCTAAATGTAGGCTGAGCAAAGCCTAGCACATCTGAAAACAAACAAAGAATAAAAGGAGCCCAGGCCCTAATGCGCACAAGCAGGTCGGGTGATAACAATGTCTCTATATAAACTCAACAACTGTAGCAAAAGTACCACTCTGGCCAGGGATGTTGCTAGCTGGGGAGGCTGTGTGTATTTCAGAATGGGGGTGGAGGTGGAGGTGGGGGTGGGAGGGTGGAGGTAGGGTATATGTGAGCAGCTTTGTTCTCTGTTCAATATTGATATGGACTGAATCCCTTTTCTGGAAAAAAAAAAAAAAACAGTTTTCTAAACGGAAGGACTAACTCATGAATCACTTGATCCACGCTGACTGATCCAGAGGTACCGAGACAGCACCTTAAAAGAGAGTAAAGCCACCCCCTACAGCTCTACTTTGCCATCTGCCCCCAGGGGCTCGACCAGCCTCAAGTATTCAAACCCACGGGCTCTTGGATGGCTGCTCTAAGTTGTCTGCTTTAAGAGACACAGAAAGCTTGTATCTTGTTTTGTTTTGTTTTTCCAGACTGGATCTTGCCCTGCATACTTGGCTAGCCTCCAACTCAGAGACGGCCTGACTCTGCCTCCCCAGGGCTGTCATTAATGGTGTGGTCCACCACCGTGCAGCTTACGTCTTTTAAAGAGAAATGTTTATAAAGTAGAGATGGCACATTAATTATTGACTGTGTTTTTCAACTGTACACATCTGTAATCCTACCACTCAGGAGGCTGTAATCCTACCACACAGGAATTTGGGACCAGCTTTGGCCACATAGCAAGACCCTGAAGACCTACACTCATTTTTTTAATTACAAAATTAACAGTTATTTACTTTATAAAAATTTATTAATAACCATTTCCCTTTTAGCAATTAGCATAGCAGGCACTATTTGGGGCCCCTGTAGACAAAGTTCAAAACTGTGTGATGGATACATGAATGACTATTTTATTATTATCCCCTTTGTATCTTTTTAAGCTCCTCCTTGGTAGAAAGATGTCTTAAAGTCTCAACTAAACAATGAATGAATCTTTGACAGCCATAGGCAGTTGCAAGATATATGCTTGCATACACTCAAATCCTTGAATATTCAAGTTCTTTGTACCAACTGCCATAGTACGTTCATAGAACCTATACAAAACCTCCTGTTCGCTTTCAGGTGTGTCCACTCTACAGATGACAAACCACATACACCCCAGGAGAGCTCTGAAGGTGGCCCAACCCCAAACCATAAACTTATTTAAAGCATTGTGAGCCTTAAGTTTTTTAATTTTTTAGGGGGGGGGGGTGAAGATTGTTTATTGTGATTTTTTTTTTAATTTTGTAACTTGATTACATGGTTCTCAAGCGTGAAGTCTGCGAAGAACAGTGTGTGTTGTCGTATCAACAGTTGAGCATGACTCGATGACTCCTGCACCGTAAATGCCATCTGCTCTGTCACTTAAGGGATAACGAGGATGAACGTTTGCTATGCTGTTGCTGGAGGTGTTGGAAACATGGAAGACACGTGTGTGTGTGTGTGTGTGTGTGTGTGTGTGTGTGGTGTGTGTCACAGAAAAATATTCCGTAATTCTATGGTACTGCCTTAATCACTGTACTATTGCTATGAAGAGAAACTATGACCAGAGCAACTCTTATGAAAGAGAACATTAGCTGGGAGCTGGCTTACAGTTTCAGAGGGAAGTCCATTATCATCACGGTAGGGAGCATGGTAGCAGGCAGACAGTCAGGGACCTGGAGATTTGTAGGCTAGGATGTAACCTAGGCCTGGAATGGGTTTTTAAAACCTCCTGCGGTGACATACTTCCTCCAACAAGGTCTAATCTATTCCAATAAGGCCACATCTCCCTAACCTACTAATAATCCTTTCAAATAGTGCCACTCCCTGGTGACTAAGCATTCAAATATATGAACCCCTGGGGGCCATTCTTGTTCTAACCACCACAGTGTACCATAAATACAAACTTAGGGTGGTACTTAAGAGCTTGAGGTCAGTGCTCCTGATGCCTTGGGTTGGTTCTATCAGTTTCCAGCTGTTTCAGCTTTGTGAAACTTTTTTTTTTTTTTATTTTTTTTTAAAATTTCCATCTCCTTCCCTCCTCCTCCCCCCTCCCTCCCCTCCTTCTCCCCCTTCTCTCCCCTCCTTCTCCCCCTTCCCTCCCCTCCTCTCCATCCATACCTCCCCTCCCTCCCTCTCAAGGCCAAGGAGCCATCAGGGTTCCCCACTCTATGCTAAGACCAAGATAAAACAATGACATCTTGAATTTTGTGAAACTTTTTGTTGTTCTTGTTTTATCCTGGTTAAAATCAGCCTTGCCACCAGGAAGTGGGAATAATATCACAAAGAGGTCACTGTGAAAAGCAAACAACAAATAAGCACAAAATCATAGCTCAGAGTCTGGCTCGATATAAATGCTTAATAAACACTTGTTATTGATATTGATAAAACCCAAAGGCTTTCACTATTCCTCTAATATCAATAGGGCAGGAAAACCAGCAGCAAGGTCTAATTTTTTAGACAAGGTCTAATTGTAGACAAGAAAAATTTTTGAAGAGTCACAGTTTGCAGACAAAATCATCTCCCAATTCTAGTGTATTTCAGTATTTGCAGTCTGTGGTAGTTAATATCCACTGTGAACTTGACTGGATTAAGAAATACGGGGGAGGGAGGAACTGGAGAGATGGCTCAGTGGTTGGGAGCCCTGGCTGTTCTTCCAGAGGTCCTGAGTTCAATTCCCAGCACCCACATGGTGGCTCATAGCCATCTTTAATGAGATCTTGAAACCTCTTCTGGTATGTAGGTGTATATATGCAGACAGAACACTGTCTACATAATAAATAAATCTTTAAAAAAAGAAAGAAAGAAATACCGAGGGGATTCATGAAGAGCACCTCTGTGTGTGTACAAGGGCATCTAAGAAAGAAATACCGAGGGGATTCATGAAGAGCACCTCTGTGTGTGTACAAGGGCATCTCCAGGGACAGCTGTGTCACAAGGACCCTGACCTAATGAACAGATCCATCCCTTATTGAATCACACTAGGATGGCATTACTAGAGGCTAAGTAAGAGATGAAGGACTGGAGGTCTTGGGAGATGCCTTACTGGGTTACGTCCTGCCCTGGTTCCTTCCTAGCCCCTCCTTGTGTTTCCTACTACCAGGGTGTAAACTATTCAGCTCTACTGTGCTGGCCCAGCCGGACTGGGACTGAAAAAGCATGGGATAAAACCGGACTCCCTGAAGATGGCGGACAATGAGGGCTGCTGAGAAGCCAAGGACAATGACACTGGATTTGGATCCTACTATGCTTACTGGCTTTGGGGGGGGGGCCTGGCCTGTTTGGATGCTCACCTTTCTGGACCTGGATGGAGGGGGGAGGAACTTGGACTTCCCATAGGGCAGGGAACCCTTACTGCTCTCTGGACAGGAGAGGGAGGGGGAGTGGATGGGGGAGGGGGATAAATGGGAGGCGGGGAGGAGGCGGAAATTTTTAATAAAAATAAAAATTAAAAAAAAATAAAAAATAAAAATAAAAATAAAATCATCTTGGGGCTGGAGAGATGGCTCAGAGGTTAAGAGCATTGCCTGCTCTTCCGAAGGTCCTGAGTTCAATTCCCAGCAACCACATAGAGGCTCACAAACATCTGTAATGGGGTATGGTACCCTCTTCTGGCCAGCAGGCACACAGACAGAATATTGTATACATAATAAAAATAAATAAAATTTAAAAAATCATCTGTAGAGGGCCACTGAGATGGCTTAACTGGTAAAGGCAGCTGGCACCAGTCTAGCAATCTGAGTTCAACCCTCAGGACCACATGGTGGAAGGTGAGGCCCAAACTCTCAAGAGTTAGGCTGGGTGCAATGGCTGGATGCGGTATATGAGGCCCTTTGAACATAGGCATAAAGCAAAGAGGCACTCAAAATCTCAAGACTCAGCAGAATCCAGAGCACCCCAAATACCACTGTTCTGCCAGAGATGCTGTCATCCAGAGGTATTAAAAGGATGCCCCCTGCCTGGGGAGCAAGTACAGACTGTGACTCTACCAAGTGTTTTATCTTCTGTGCCATTATGGGTCCTGATCACAGTCAAACTCATCATAAGAATACACAGAAAATTTAAGATGGAAAGTAGAGACTTCATTTCAGAAAAACAGTTTGTTTGTGAGGGATAGTTCACATCTATAACCCCAGCGCTGAAAAGCCTGGAGAAAGGAGACATGGTCAAGGCCAGCCTGGGCTACATAGTGAATTCCAGCCTATCCTGGGTTACAGAGTGTGGCCCTGTCTTCATTTCAAAAGAACAAAAACTGTTTGCAGATTGGGCAAACAGTTTCCCACAGAACTCTGCTCTAAGAAGGAGCAAAGACCTCTTACCCAGAGAAAGTTCCCAGCAAGGTTTCCACTGGGTCCTGATCTGTAAATGAGGGTGCCACCATGTATGTATACAAGGGTGCCATCATGTATGTAAACAAGGGTGACACCATGTTTGTAAACGAGGGTGACACCGTGTATGTAAATGAGGGTGCCACCGTGTATGTAAATGAGTGACACCATGTATGTAAATGAGGGTGACACCATGTATATAAATGAGGGTGACACCAAGTAGGTACCCTCTTTTTTTGAATGGCTGACCGTGGGGTATAGTTCATTGGTCCAAATGAGATGACAAAATAGGAATTCCCAAGGGCTCTTTACCATGTCTGACTTGAAGCCTGGCATAGCCAAGTCTGTGGTTTCTCTAGAAGCTAAAGTAACCTGTGTCTATTACCCCGTCAAAACTGGCCACACTTTGATTTTCGGCCCAGTTAGCCACTTGAGAACCTTTTTGGAGATGTGGCTTTTCTTAAATTTCACAAGATGGGTCCATAGACTAATTAGGACGGCTTCAATTAGCCAATCAGCTATATTTAACCTCATTCATTTTTGAGATACGGCTCCTGAAGCTTTTTCTTTGTATATATTAGATCAATCACCATTTTATAATTTAGACACATTTGCCTGAAGAGTGACTGCAGGATGAAACAGGTGTTATGTTCATGTTTCCAACTACGTCTATGTAATTATTCTGATCTTTGAATAAAGTAACATGATTGACAGAAATGTGCCACAATGATCTTCTAGATAATCGTATTGTTCTCAATGAGGAACGCGACAGTCTGCCAGGAAAAGCAGAACGGAACGTAAAGTTCCATTCTGCTGGGGAAGGAAGTGGAAGAAACTGTTAAAATTTTAATTCCTTCACTTGAACCGAGAAAAAAAAAATATTTTAAGGCTCCAATTATACTGTACATTCTCAATATAGTAAAACTGGTGTCTAAAAATGTTTTCCTTTTTCAAATAAACAGATGCGAATCTCAAAATGGGTGAACAGATGCCAAGTAATGGAGAGAAAGCACCCTTTCATGAGAAATAAAACCCTACAGCATTACAAGGAGGCCCTCTACTGTCACCTTCTGGTGATGCATCTAGTAAGATCCCCATCAGGGTTGCAAGGCCAATTTTTAACAACCTTCGGAGTCAGGGAAATGACTTAAATCATTTTATAAAGTTTAATCATTTCTAAAAAGTTTAACAGTGAACTGATAGATTCTGGGTAATGTTATTCTAAACACAGTGTTTGAGCCACATAAACTTCAATAAATCCCTTAGTGACAACATTATTTATTTAAGGTCAGATTTTTATTATTTATGTGATATACTGTTTAAATATTTCCAAGAGAAGATTATGGTCCTGCCAAATGGTTTCTCCAATGACGACAGTCAACCCAAATCTATGGCCAAATTCTTTCCACTTTGAAGGAAAGTCTTACTGTTCAAAAACCATTCCTAACAAAGTATCCCCAAATCATACGGTACCAAGAAATCCAGAACCTTAGCAAAAAAATTCACAACAGAAAGGCGATACCAGTTAGCCATTGTTTTTAAAGGTCCAGGAGCAGACACAGACTTATCAGAAGAAAATCAAGCACAATTTTCAGGGTGCCCTGTAAGTGCTGGAGTGGCCAGGGGTGGAGGGGGAAATATTTCTGTGTAAGTGTTTTTGACTCATTGCCTCCAGAGAACTTAGGGGAAAGGGGATCAGACTCAGTGCTCAAGCAAATTATCTCATTTCTTTCCCCAAATTAAACACACTATGCTTGGTTTTCACATTTTTCTGTTAATGTTATTTTTGTTGAATGGGGCCACAAATTTTTTTTATAAGCTCAGGATTTGCAAAATCTGCATCCTTCCCATGTACCATCATAGACTTAGTCAGAACATGCTATTTAACTTTTACTGGGGTCATCTTGTGCTAAGAGGAAATAAAAACCCATGATGGCAATTTAAAAATAAAGAATGATAACTAGTGAGATTGACCAGCCTGTTTGCTAACAAGCCTGCCAACCTCAGTTAGAGCCTGCAGGCTAAAAAGGGAGAGAAAGAGACTGAAAAAAAAAGGAAACACAGACAGAGCAGGAAGAGGGCCTGGTGGCGCATGCTCATCATCCCAGCACCTGGGAGGTAGAAACAGGATTGTCATGAGTTTGAGGACAGTCTGGACTACATAATGAATCTTATAGGCCAGTTTCGGATTCGTAAGGAGATTCTGCGTCAAATAAGGCTTAAAGAAGACATTAATTAGTAAACTATTTTATGAGGTGTGTGTGTGTGTGTGTGTGTGTGTGTGTGTGTGTGTGTGTGTGGAGATCCACCTGCTGAGTAAGAACACTGCCTCTGCACTACACCCCTAATCCACATGCAGTATTGAAGGGCGCGAGAAGCAGTGTAGGTCCAACAATGGGCCACCCACATTTCAGAGCCTCTTCTTCGTGAGATTTCCACAGGGATGCTCAGCTTCCTGTGGGCCTTAATTCTGAATCCACTGCTCTACACTGAGGACACCTCTTCATATCAACTTGTGCTTGCAGCCAGGAAGTGTTCACTGACAACTTGATGAAGGAATGAGCGCAAACACTTGTCTTGAAACCCTTAATTAATAGAACAATGTCATTTATTTCCATTAAAAACAACACTGACTGCCTATCTGCTGGCAGAAAGGTATTAGGCCAAAAGATTAGGAGGGCGATGAGGTGTAAGGAAAAGCTTTACTTGCGTTTAAAGCAACAGTTGGTATTTGATTGATGAGATTAGGGAAAGGACCGTCCGGAACAGAAACGCTTGGTGAGGGAGCCCTGATGCATCACTGGGGTCAGAACACAGCGCATGGGGCAGACCCAGTAATAAAGTGAGGAGGAACACTCTGGGACTTCTGGTGGCCCTGACTTGTGGCACAGAGAGCTCACTGGAAGCAGTTCAGGTCCTTGTCAGCACTTCGCTTACTGATCCCCATCTGGAGACACTCCCAGAAGTCATGAGTGAGCGTTCATACACCCGCCATTGGAAATCATGTTTGCCTCTGCGCAGACAACACCCTTAACTGGCGTAGAGAAACACACGGGTCTGTACAAACTTTGAATGAAGTACGATTAAGCTGCTTTAGTTTCAGGGTTGAGAAGCAAATTTACTTTTTGATTCGAGTTTTCCCCCAGGGACACATGATCTGGGACTTGGTGGAATATTGACTTCTTTGACACAAAGGTCACTTGAGTTTCAAGGCCACTTGTTAAAGCTGTGTGCTAAAGCCACAAGGAAAGGGTTATATGGTCAAGTCATGAGAAGATTGTTCCTGAAGCAGATGCCAACAGGGACAGATGGGTAAATGTACTCTTGCTGGGAGTCAGATGGCCGGATCCACTTACCAGTCACATGACCTGGGGGGCTGCTCTAACTTCCACAAGCTCTGGTTTCCTCCTTTGTGAAATGAGAAGAACGTCCATGATGGCCCACCGCATTGCCACCTGCCCATGCAAAGAACTGTCCCCCACATCTTTGGGCCTGACGATGGATGTGTTCTGTTAACTGAAACATATTTGCTGTATCTCCTGTTAAAGAGTGCAGCAAGTCCCTTGGGAGGCTACTCTGTAGGCCTGGACTACAAGACCAATAATAGGACACAAGAAACAGAGCTATAGCTGGCCCATAACTGAGATAAAATGTACATGCCAAGTAGGTATTGATATTGTGAGGCTTGGGTGCTTGGGCACCTGTTCCCACTTCAGTACCAAGCACTGCACCATGCAGGCAAGTGGTATCGTGATAGATATATGGTAGCACACCGGGTACATGTACCACATTGTGCAGGCGGTACCACCCTGAGCAAAGGGTACTTTTGTTACATGTAGAAAAAAACATTTCCCCTTAGATGTGGTGATACATATCTATAATCCAGGCTCCAAGAGCCTGGGTCAAGCTCAAGGCTAGCCTGAGTTATGTAATGAAGCCATGTTCAATCTCTAACACTAGCAACACTACCACTAATAATAAGTTCCAGTTACTTTATGTTGTTTGTAGCTACACGTTTATCAAACGAGCTCCTTTTCAGTTGGCTGTGGTGACACATGCCTGTAGTCCCAGATGCTCGGAAGACTAAAGCAAGGGGACCACAAGTTCAAGGCATTGGGTGGCAATTGCCACGAAGCTGCCAATGTATTTTGTAAGTATGCATGTTGTATATGTGGAAAAAGTCTTCTTAATATATACCTATTGCTTCTCATGGCACACATGCAGACACATAGAGATCAAATCACATGTTTTCAAATGTGTTACATCATCTTTTATGTTTCTCTGGCTTCCATTTCGAAGTCCCTAGGAACTACCAAGAAGAAAAAGGGTTCTCCACCCATTAAGGAGTCATGTTGAGCGATTCCAAGGAACAGTAGAAACCCAGACTGCATCCAAGTTTTAACTGCCACGTTTTAAATCTAAGCTCTTGTTCCCTACATGTGACATCACTTAGAAACTTGTTTCAGGCACAGAGAATCACAGGACATAAAACATCTTGTCCCCAACATGTAAAAGACTAATGGAAAAATTTAGGCATGTCATAAACAGTATAGAAATTACATGAAGAAAAAAGAGGAATTTGCAGAATAGTATCTGCATCCTTCCAACCCTAAAGAGAAAAAGAAGGAATGGAACCTATCGGAGAATGGAGCAGCCAGCTCAGTGCTGTTCCCTATCCAAGAGGACAACAGACGTTCAGACCATCCAGTTTTCACAACCCAGCAGGACCAGCAACATGTAACATCTGGATTTGCCCACGCACATGTGCGCGCGTACACATACACTTAAATTTTTTAAGAACTCACTCTCTAGCCCAGGCGGTCCCCCAGTTCGCTGTCCTTCCGCCTCCGCCTCTGAGTGCCAGGAACACAAGTCTGCACCTGTGACAAGCAGAGAAGAAAGAAGCGACACTTTATTATTACTAATTTTTCTAGCAAGTCGTACAAGATGATTTTCATCTGCTTACAGTAACATGTGGACACATTTTGATAAGCAAACCCCATCCGGGCATGGCTGTCATTCTCTACATGAGAAAACCAGAGGAAGCGAGTCTGCTTCAGGTGCCAGGTGGATTTCCTCCACTGTTGTTGCCCGCCCTCCCTTCCCCTGTGGAGATATACTGCTTACAGCAGTATCATTGCACACCAGGGCAAGCGGGTTTTAGGATTCGTTTCATGTCTAGAAAAGGAAATTCTAGAGTCTGAACTGTCTGCTGTAGATTCCCAAAGGAGAGTTATGTTCAGACAACCTCTCTATTTGCGGTTAATGCATCAAGGTCTTTCCTCCCTTCTGCATGAGTAATGAGTGAGAAACCACATTCACTGCTTCCGTAGTCCTGGAGCAGGGGGTGGCGCCTAAGGGCTCAGGATCTGTGGTTCCAATTCCACTCCAGGCCAGCTATGTTTCTGAGGAGCAGAAGAGACTCAGTCCCCTGATTCATTTCTAGAAAATTGGGTCAGAAATAGGACCGATCCGTGGGCTGCTGTGTAGACCAAATGACAAATGGCACTAGGCATTCTGACCCGTGAACTATAAATGCTGTACATAAACATTTGCAGAGCCTAGGGCAAAAGTACAGATGATAATAGACTAAATAGTCAAAAGGGAAAGAGCCAAGTCAATAATCTGGCAATTATAGTAGGTATTATTTGTATCTATTCTATATTGCTAATTAGATTGTACCACAAAGGTCTAGGATCCCCCAGTTCTGAGTCACGACATGGTAGTTAAGAGACAGTAGGTAGCCACCGCTTGGGCCTGGGTGACACACGTGACATGCACAGGAGGCCTAAAGAGGCCCTGTAGCCAGGCTCAAAGATATTTGGGGCTACATTTCCAGGGTCCCAGTGACTCCCAAGTGTTCTTGTCTCTAAAAAAAGCAAGGGGGCTTGAGGAGACCTCTAAAGCATGGTCCTCAGGAGAATCTCTCAAGGCAATGTCTAGAAGTTTTAGGTATTATTTTGAGTGAGTAAATTTTGTTTTTTATAGAGAAATAAAGTTCTATT
Organism: Arvicola amphibius; assembly: GCF_903992535.2. Lineage (NCBI taxonomy): Eukaryota > Metazoa > Chordata > Mammalia > Rodentia > Cricetidae > Arvicola > Arvicola amphibius. The sequence goes on along the minus strand of NC_052057.2, from coordinate 23,777,287 downwards.
AAAAGTTAAAACAAAATATTCAGAAAGTAAAAGATTGATTAAAACGTGTCTGATTACCCATTTGTATTATTCTGTCCAAAATTAGAAAGTTAATCATCATATTATTTTCAAATGATATATGTGTATTGTTGATGTATATAGACATAGAAATTTAATGTATGTATTTATATATAGATATATTTTGGACCAAAGAATGTCCTCCCTAAGTTCATGTGGAATCCCTAAATGTGAACGGGGCTTCTATTTGGAGATAAGGTCTCACTTTTAGTTCAATTTAGTTCAAATTTGTCTCAAACTCTGTATTTAGCTGAACCTGGGCTCAAACTCATGATCCTCCTGCCTTAAGCTCACGTGTGCTGAAATTACCATGAAGCTGGCTAGAGCCAGGGCCTTGAAGGAGTTGGCGGAGTTAATCAGGGTGAGATGAGGTCATAAGGGTAGAGGTCTTATAAGTGTCACTGGGATCCTTGCAAAAAGAAGTGGCACCAGGGATAGGCACATTCAAAGAAAACACCATGTGAGAACACAGCAGGAAGGTTCCTGTATGCCAGCCAAGAAGAGACACAGAAGAAAAGCCTACAGCGCTTCATCTGGAGCTTCCAGGGTCCAGAACCATGAAAGATGATCTTAATTATTAAGTGACTCTCCAGGTGCTATTCCCTATCACAGTCTTTGGCTAAACAGGGTGTTAGAGGCCACTCTGGGCTATGTGAAACTCTGTTAAAGAAGAAGAGGAGGGGAAGGAAGAGGAGGAATCAGAGTTCACTAGTTTCATTTTATAAACAAGGAATCTTCATAGTTAGTGTTGCTGTCATTTAAAATAATCATTACTTCTGTCCTCCCATAGAAGCTGTAGAGCAAAGAACTATCCTCTTAGATGAAAGTAAGATCCCCCTCGAGTCCTACTGCATAAGGTAATCTAGAATTTACCATCCGCACTGGAACAGCTTTGTAAAGAGAGATTGTTAGCAATCAGACAAGGAGAAAGATACAAAGCGGGGCTGGTCCCCAGCTAGAATAGTGCGGCCCTGTTCTTAGCTGCTCACTCACGTTAGAGAGTATACCAATCCCTATAGTGACAACTGAAAGGAAGCCAAATGTACCCCACAGTTGTTAACCCCTGGTGTTCAGGAGGAGTATACAAGAAGACCCTACATTTAAGGTCAGCCTGGAAAATTTGGCAGATCCTGTCAAAAGAAAGGAAGGATAAAAGGAAGGCCATTTCCCTTACACCCAAGGAACTCATCCCCTACTAAATGAAAGCAGGATCACCTCTCGCATGTTTTAATCATACTGCAGTAACTTATGTAGAGACATGTGTTCTATTCATAGAAACAGACATCTCAGCTAAGACACAGAGTGAAGTTTGGGAATATGGGAAAAGAAATATCCAGGAGAGACTTCTAGAAAGTGGCATCTCTGCAGAGAAATATGAGCATGGGCTGTGTGGCCTTTAGGAGCTGAATAGTCTAATCAAAGCAAGCAGCACAGTCAAGAAGGTGTAGGGCATTGAGTCTCCAAATGAACAATTCTAAGTACTGGAGAGGAGAGCTGCACGAAAGTACAAGATTAACAGGACGAAAGACCTTATAAGGGCTGAAGCCCGTGCAACTCTGAGAAACACGGTTCTTTTCTGAAATGTTGGTAAACTGCCTGTGTTAGAATCAGGCAGTGTTATTCGTCTCCTCCTTGTTTGCTAACAGGTGAAGGTCCTACTCACACTAGAATCCAGCAGGACGTTTTTCATACCATACCCTTTCTCCCCAGACTCTGAATCAATTAAGCGTTACAGAAAAGGGCTGGAGTATAACACAGGGGAAGCACAAATAACGGCATGAATTCCAGTCTCCCTAAAAGAGAGAGAAGGGTTGGGGGCTAAGATGGGAATCAAAATGGAGCTTTTATTGTTGGGAGGAAAACTAGATGGGCCTCCTTCGGAAATACGAAAGAATGAAATTTTGTGTTTTAACTATACTGCCAACCCGAAGAAAACTCTGGACCCAAGAGAGTTTCCTGTCTAGAGAATTTAGCATGGGTAAGGTTGAGTTTAGAGAAAAAAAATCAATGAGGACAAGGTCAGTGGTTAATTATCACAAAGCTGGTGAGCAAATTCAATTTCCTATAGCAAATAAAATATTTAAGTTTAGCGAGCTGAGACAATTTCCTATGACAAACATTTGAATAAGCCTTGAGGTTACAAAGTCTTGCTATAGGGTTACAACACGAGAGGATTACAGATAAAGTTACATTTCTTTAATCTTCCTCGTCTGGAATGAGATTGTAAATACAAGCCTTAACCCTCGGAATTCTTAAAGCACTGTGTCAATGTTTGCTCTAACTTTGTATTGATTTAATGTTAAACAAGGCTGAAGTTATTATTCAAGTCAAACAAAACGGGCAGATAATCCATACAGAAGAGGCAGGGAGATGGTAGGAGGAAGGGAGGGAGAGAGGAAAGGAGAGAGAGCGGCTAGGGAGAGGAGAGGAGAAAGAAGAGGGGCAAGGGAGAGAAAATATCAAAGGCTGAGTTCCACACTCAGCCTCCGCAAAGGTTAGCACCAGTTAAAGCAGACAAGTTAAGGCGTGCGGTTCTAGGGGAAGACGGGCTAGAACTATGTGTTGGTTGTCACTGTCATGAAAGGGTCTAGAATTATCTGGGCCTTTGGGCATGAGTGAGGGATGATTGAAATTATCTTGATTTCTGTTACCTGACGGAGGACTAGCCCACTGTTGGTGGCACCATTCCCTGACAAAAATTGCAGACTGCAGATATGAAGAAAGGGAGCTGAGTGGCAGCGTGCATTCACTGCTGCTTCCGGACATGGCTGTGATATAACCAGCTGTTTCAGGTTCCTGTTGCCTTTGCTCCCCTACTATAATGTAACACATTGTACTTGTGACCCGGGACCCATAATAAACCCTTTCTCTCCAACAAACCAAAAGTTGGTTTTTTTGTCATGGTATTTTTATCATAGCAATACATCTCGGGAAAGAAACGAAGACAAAGATAGAGTAAAATTTGCTCCCATGTGAATACTTCTAACTGGGGTGGAGGTACTGGTTTCTACTTTATGAGCAGTGGGTACTTGAGAAACAGGATGGCTTGGTTCCCTTGTGAATACTGTAGAGCTCATTAAGGCAGAGCTTTTAACACATTTTTCTTTCCTGAAAGTTTCACTATGTAGCCCAGGCTGGTCTTGAACTCCTAACCTTCCTGTCTGTACCTCTGGAGTACTGGGATTATAAACAATGGCCACCAAGCCCAGTCTGCAGAATCTATGGTATTTGGTGATCGAGATTCCTTCCATTTAATGTCTTTCTGATGGAAATGTGCTTGACTTGAAGCTTCTGGGTAGAAACCTGTCTCTTCTACTGTCTTTCTGGCCATTCCTTCTCCTTCTGCTGCCCTCTTTTGCTCCTTTGGTTCCTTTAATTTTTGTTTCCTCCCAGATCCCATCACTTGACTCTTCTCATTCTTTATATTTGATGAAAATCAGAAAACAAATAATGCATTAATAGATAAGGCCAGGCATGCTGTATGAACTCCAGGCCTTCCCACGGCTGAGACAGGGCGGTCGCACTTCTAGGTCAATCCTGGGACACATAACAAGACAAAGTTTTAAAAATCCTTGGGCTGGAGGGATGGCTCAGTGGTTAAGAGTGTGCACTGCTCTTACAGATGATATAAGTTCAGGACTCAGCATTGAGTATCTTGTAACTGCCTATAACCCCACCTCCAGGGAATCCTTGTGAACCTACATTCAGATGAACATGTCATACACATAATTTTTTTAAATCTTATCCCAGGCTAGCCAGATATTTTGTCCCTTAGAATCAGGGTCAGGTATTCTGGACACAGAGCTAAACAATCAATAACTTCCCAATCACTCTAAGCTCTGATCTTTTCAGAGACCTATTGTCCAGGGAAATTACAAAATTAGACGTTGGCCTTCCTTAAAGTTTTGGCTCAGTCCTTAGTGGTCCTGAACCTTCCCCAAGTTCTCTTTGTTGGTGGGTATTAATAAGATCCTCTCTTCCTCTGTCTCCTACCTACCACTATGCCTCCAGGAACTAGGAGCCCTCCTGTGGCTGAGGTTAACCTTTCCCTTCTTCTTGAGTCCTATTCTCTCCACCCCATGTGATTCACTGAGGACGGGCATCATCAGACACCAGCCCTCCCACCCTAACAGGGACAAGACTCAGACTTGACTGTCAGCTCTTCCCACGCCTCAGGCTCAGTGACCAGGTGATTCTTTCGGGATACAAGATCAGTCGGGCATGTATTACTTTGAGGGGGAAGAGAGAGAGAGAGAGAGAGAGAGAGAGAGAGAGAGAGAGAGAGAGAGAGAGAGAGAGAGAGAGAGAGAGAGAGAGAGAGAGAGAGCCTGAGTAGAAATATAGACAATTAATTTTTGGTCTTAGTATACTTGGACCATCTTTCCTATAATTTTAAAGAGAACTTGGAAGAAAATGAAGTCAACAAAAAGAAAAGTTAATAGATGAAGAGACCCAATCACTGGCAACATCATTTTAGTGTCTAGGGAGAAGCATCCCTGAAGCAGCAATCCTGGGTTTTTCATTTACATAACCAGTAAGTTCTCTTTTGCTGGAATCATTTCAAATTAGGTAGCAGTCACCTGCTGTAAAGAATCCTAACCAATCTACCTCTGCTCCCACACATTGAGTCTTCAAACACTTTAGGAGAAGGGACATTTTCTCCCTCCCTCCCTCCCTGTAACTAAATAACTTCAACAGGATTCTCAATTATCAAAAATTTGGCAACTTTTTACATCGTTGTTTTAACTTCAGGCTTGGAGGTTGAACCTAGACTCTTAGTACAGGCCAAGCAAGCACTAAGTGAGCCGGATATGGTAGGGACTGGACTGCAAAGAAAATTGAAGGCCAGTGTAGGAAACGTAACAGGGTTCTGCCTCAAAATAAAAAATTTAAGAAATAGGGGTGGTGGATGTAATTCAACAGCAGAATGTTTACCTAGTACATACAATGCTCTAGATGGGCCCAGTTCCCGGCACCGTATGTAACACTGGAGGTGGGGGATAGCTCTGTGTCTTCAAGTAATTGGAGAGGTTTGACCTATAGTGTGAAAAGCCTGGTTCCAGTAGAGTCAAGGCCACCTTGCGTCTTTGTGCACCATCCTTCAGTTTGCTTGGTTTTTGCCTGTTGGGTTGTTTACTTGAAAGAAGGTATTTATTGCAAGGGCTGGCCTTGAATGACTAGGTGACTAAGAATGACTAACTCCTGACCCTCCTCAGCTTTGACCGTCCATGTCCTGGGGTTACACCACCAGCATCATTCTTCTTGTTCTTTCACGACACTGTATTTTAGTCAATGGCCTGGAACTCAAAGGATGGCAACACATCACCAATCTCAACCTGTAACTTATCCCATCTGGGTTTTGCCATTTCCAGTGAGGCTGGTCTTTGTCCTTTGCCAGGTGGGCTTGTCATGAGTCTTGTTACTTCTTTGCTGCCCGTCTTGGGTCCGTTTGGAGTCACTGTGTTTTCAGCTGCTCTTCTCTGTGTGTTTGCTCACAATATGCTAAGATGTGCCTCGCTCCACTGTCCTCCGTGCTCTATCTAGGACCTTCTACTTGCTCACACCATCTGAACGTTGGTGTCCCCCCGTGCTAGCTCCCAGTTAGCACTGTTAAGAAGCAAGACTTAGCTGTTATGGTAGTGCCTTTCCTGTAATCCAAGCTCTCAGGAGGATCTGGAGTTCCAGGCAGGACAGCTTGGCTGACATAGTGAGACCATGTCTCAAAAATAAATGAATTAAAGAAAGAAATCATATCGTTATAGTGTAATTCCTGTGAGAGATCTTTTGATAAAGGAAAATAGAAAGTTATGTGGCTTGACATTTTTCATAAAGATGCTTTCTAGGATTCCTTGTTCCAATATATTAGTTAAATAACACACTTAAATGCTCCCATCTGACGGTGACTTCATTTCTGTGAACCAATAAAGTGACTCAAACCCGTGCCAGGAGAGATTAGCCAGCTACATCTGTGACTGTTGGACAGAAGACTAAGTGTCAGCAGGGAGAGCAGAAGCCCCCAGCAGAAAGGTCAGAGAGGATGCAGTGAATTCCCAAATTCTCTTTAGACCCTTTAGCAGCAGTAAGTGATGAGGTGACCAACTGAAAGATTCATTCTACAATTGCAAGCTTTTCACCCTTCAAGCTCACTGAATCGGGGATGTATGTTGGACAGGGATGCGAGAAAACATTTTCCAGATTCTTGTGCAAAATATCCCTAAAAATATGCATCCTACTATATTTGATTCAGCCACATGCTTGGATTCAGCCTTCTTGTAACAATTATATCAACATTGTATTGTATTGTATTGTACTGTATTGTATTGTATTGTATTGTGACAAGCATCTCTCTGTGAAAACTAACTGAACTATGGAGAAGGCTAAATTATGATGGCAATTTATAAGTTGTCACTAACCATTTAGTCATTCTTGTCTTTATATAGTTATGTAATAATAGCAGAAAGTGTAACCCTGCTAACTAAAAAGTGAATCAAAAAGTACTTGAGGGGCAGACATGGTGGTGAGTGCCTTTTAACCCCAGCACTTTGGAAGCAAAGACAGGCAGAGTTCTCTGAGGTTGAAGCCAATCTGGCCTACATAGTGAGTTCTAGGCTAGGCAGGGCTACTCCGGGAGACCCGTCTATGTGGTCCCAGGAACTCTAGACAAAGGATACTTCTTGTGTCAGAGTTTCAGAGGTCTCTAAAACAGGCAGAGAAGGAAGGGCAGGCTTGGGCTCTACTTTAGATAGTTACCAAGTAGCTGAGCAGGCATGGAGCAGCATGCTTTCAAAATATACCAAAACTCGGTAAATAAATGTCCAAGGAAGAGTGTCCAGCAAACCTTTAATCTACTTGGGTACTCTGTGAAGGAAAGAAAACATTTTTGGGCCTGCAACCATGCATGAAGTTATACAGAGAACAGCATAGTGACTTCCAAACTAAGAGCAATGTATGAACAAAACACAGGGGAAGGCACATGGCAGTTTCCGAGCCTGATGTAGGAACAATTTCACTAGAACTGAAGAGCCATGGGGTTGATTTGATCCTAATCATCTACTTTTCGAGACTATCTTAAACAGGCCCGTGTTACAAGCTTCAAAGTTTACGAGAGCCTTTTGATAGCCAATTTTTGTATTCAACATAGCCCTTTCCACCTCATAAAGTTCCTTTTTCTTACTTCTTAGACATCTCCCCATAACATATTTTGTAACTTTTAGTCATTTTCCATGTTCATATTAATTACTTTTGTGGGGGGAAATTTAAATAGGAAATTTGCATTGTTTAAATCCCAACACAGTTGTTTAATATGAACTGCTGACACCAAGCACATGTGACTCAGCCTCAATTGTTGGCAGTCCATCTTTGTTTGGCTTCCTGGGGTAGCTATACTAACATGGAGAACATTACTACTTTGGGAAACGGGATTAGCTGAAGTCCAGGTGCTTAAAATATTCCCCAGCCCGAATACAAACATGCCCAAGTGTTTATCCATCAATCACTCCGAGTGCTCCTGATGGGCTATTCTGCTCCCCACTGGAGTTTACTCTTAGCAGTAATTCTCTAATGCCCTAGTAAACTAGAGCAAAGATCTTCTGGATGTTCTCTCACCATTACCAAAATATAAAAACACTCAAAAAACCTTCTTTCTTTTTAAATTTTATTTTTATTTTTGAGACAGGGTCTTACCATGTAGACCTGGCTGGTCTGGAACTCACACTGCAGGCAGGACTCTCCTCAGACTCAGAGACCTGCCTCCCTCTGCCCCGAGTACTGCAGCCCAGCTTTCATCCTCCTCTCTGCAGTCTGACTTCTAGTGCTAGAGGAATGGTTACCGCATAACTTATAGAAACAAATGAATGGATCCCTGTTGGAGTGCTTAACACTATGTGAGTGCCTCGTGTAGTGCTGTGTGCTTGTCATGGCAGTTCTAAGAGACTGAGTCTGAGACCATCCTCTACTAAATAGTAAGACTGCCTCAAACAGCAAAACAGACAAATCCCTAATGTTCTGTGAATTTCATATTTCTATACAATACCTAATTCTCGAACTATGAGCTTTTTCTAAAAGGTGACCAAAAGAGAAAACATTAAATTTCATCTTGGAAGACAAGAGAATCTGGCAAAAGAGGGAGGAACTATGTGATAACTATACTGGGTAGCTATTTTATGTTTAGACGAAATGATTTACTTAATAAATTGTGATGCTGCGTCATTTGTCAGTAATCAGATACACCAAGGGAAGTAGATGAGTGGTGTGCACATCTCACTCTAGCACTCAGGAAGCTGGAGCTGCAGCTTCATGAAGTCTGAGCTAGCCTGACTACAGAGAGTCTGCAACAAAAATTAACTACTTAAAAAATACTATAGCTATAGCTCAGTGGTAGATCCGCTTCTATGTAGTAGGACCTAGGTTCAATCTCCAGTACTGGAAAAAAGATATCATATAACATTTTTTTTTTTTTTTTTTTTTTTTTTTGTTGGGCAGGGTCTCTCGGCTTTGCAGGCTAGCCTGGAACTTTCTGTATAGCCAAGACCCCCTTGAACTCCTGATCCTCCAAACCCCAGTTCCTAAATGCTGGGATTACAAGTGTGTGTTACGATGCCCTGGCCAAAACCCATAATCTATAAAAGTGCCCCTGGGGCCAGGAAATGTGGCACACACTTTGGCAGCCCCAAATATTATGGAGGTTGAGGAAGGATGGCCAGAAGTTCAAGGCCAGGGTAGTACAAGCCTGCAGTCCCAGTTCCTGCGAGACTAAAGTAGGAGGAGCACACCTTGAGGGCCTGCCCACATTACAGGGTAAGTTCAGGGTCAGTCTGCATAACTGGACAAGACCCCACCTCAAAACAATCTAAACAGGGCTGGGTATACAATCAGTGATAGGGCACGTGTAAGGCCCTGGGTGTGATCCTCAGAATGTGATAGCTATTCTTGATTGTCAACTTGACTACAATCCTGTAGATTTTTTGTTTTTTTAACTCTTTGGGGGTCCATCCTGCAGCTCCCAAATAAATACATGGAAACTTATTCTTACTTATGAATGCTCAGTCTTAGCTTGATTTATTTCTAGCCAGCTTTTCTAACTTCAATTATCCTATCTCTTTAACTACAGTTTTCCTCTGGGCTTTGTACCTTTCTTTATTCTGTATATCTTTTTTTCTTCTTACTCCATGACTGGCTGTGTGGCTAGGTGGCTAGCACCTAGCATTCTCCTCTCTACCTTTTCTCACTCCTCCCCCTTCCCTAGATTTCTCCTCCTATTTAGTCTCTCTGCCTGCCAATCCTGCCTATTTCTCTCTCCTGTGTAGCTACTAGACATTCAGCTCTTTATTAGATCAATCAGGAGTTTTAGACAAGCCCAGTAACAGTTTTATAGAGTTAAATAATTGTAACTTAAAGGAATGCAACACATCTTTGCATCATTAAACAAATATTCCACAGCATAAATGAATGTAACACATCTTAAACTCATATCCCATGACAACATCTGGAATTAACTAAAACCCCAAAATTGTGAATGATTTTTGTTGTTGTTGTTATTGTTGTTGTTGTTGTTGTTATTTGAGACAGGGTTTCTCAGTAGCTACAGAGCCAGTTCTGGACCTCGCTCTGTAGACCAGGTTGGCCACAGAACTCACAGAGATCCACCTGCCTCTGCCTCCTGAATGTTGGGATCAAAGGCATTCACCATTTAGATTAATCTGAAGTAGGAAGTTCCACTTCTAATCTGGATCTTTAAGGTAGCACACACACCTTCACTCCAGATCTTTGAGCTGGGAAAACCCACCTCTAATCTGGGCCACACCTTCTGCTGGAAGCCTATATAAGGACGTGGAAGAAGCTTTTGCTTTGCCTGCTTACTGTTCCCTTGCTAGCAAGTCCATCCCTTCACTAACATTAGAACCTTCTTCAGGATTCCAGCATATACTGGAGACCTGTTGAGACACCCAGCCTTCTGGATTCTTAGAACTTCCATTCAGAGACAGCCATTGTTGAACTACAGGGACTACAGCTTGTATGTCGCTCTAATAAATCCCCTTTCTATATATAGAGAGATTCATTCATTAAGTTCTGTTACTCCAGAGAACCCTGACAAACACATGGAACTATCAAAAAAAAAACGATTTTTGTGCCAACCCTTCATAAGCCAAAAGTCGAAACTGTTAGGAAAACCAGTGCAGTACTTATTTTAAAGTGAAGTTCTGACCTCTAGTGGCTAAACAGAACTAATAACAATCTACTAAATAATTTAATGTCACTATTTTAGTTATGATTTCTATTGCTGTGAAGAGACACCATGACTATGGCAACTCCGATAAAAGGAAATATTTAATTCAGTTGGCTATAGTTTCTGAAGTTAAGTCCATTATTTTCATGACGAGAAGCATGACAGGCACGCAGGCAGACATGGTGCTGGAGAAGGAGTGGAGAGTTCTTGGCCCATCGGTGACAGGAAGTGAACTACTTACCACACTGAGCATAGCTTGAGCAAAGGAGACCTCAAAGCCCACCCCCACAGTGGCATACTTCCTCCAACAAGGCCATACCTACTCCAACAAAGTCATACCTCCTAATAGTGCCACTTCCTTTGGGGGACTTTTCTTTCAAACTATCACAGTCATAGAGAGAAAATGACACTGTAACTTTCCTAATGCAAAGCCACCAGTAAAATTCAGTTCCACCTGAAATACCCTTGAAACCAATCAAACTTGTTGATTCAAAAAAAAAAAAAAAATCAACTTTGAGGTCAGGTGAGATGGCAAATCTCTGAAGTGACAGCAATTGAGAGTTGGAGGCAGGAGGATCAGGAGTTCAAGGGCATCTTCAGCTACGTAGCATTTGTTGGAGTTAGAGGACACCCTGGGAGATCCCGTCTAGAAAAAAAAAGCAGGTTTGTGACAAGATAAGGTGCTAATATAACAAAAGGCCAGTGTATAAAAGGAGCGACTATGGAAGACTCAATCAGGAATCACAGGGGACCAGAGTATACAGGGCCTTAATGTCCTATTGTAACAGGGCCCAGACCTTAACAGGCAACATGGACACAATAATGGAATTACCTACCATTCGGGCCATAAAGCCAGCAAGGAGACAGCACCACCTGCCAAAAACAAGAACGGAGACCTGATTATCCAAATCCATAGTTCTGGCAAAGTCTCTGAATGTACTAGCCTTGCTTTGGGCTTCTGTGGTTTCATTTCTGGCTAACTGTTCTTGTTAACTGAAGTATGTCAGTCCAGGACACGGATTTTATGCTTAAAACCAAGCCTGATAAAAGGTGGAGCTACCCTGGGACCCTGAACGCTCTTTCTATTGGCTTAACCCCATGTCTGAGAAGTTTTCTCTGGTGGATAATTCGCAACAATAACAAAGATGAAGAGTTTATTTTGTGTACACCAGGGGCTCAGCAAAAGTATTTAACAGAGAGGATACAAGATGACCTGGGCACAGGAAGTGTGGAGGACATCTTGCAAGGCGGAAATAGACAGGAAAGAAGGTCTCGTGCATCTGCCCTTACTGTTACCACCTTGACTTCCACACACGATCTGAACCAGCCTCATTAGGGCTCCAGACAAGGTGCCAAGAAAAAGATCAGGTATGAAAGAGAAAGGAAGAGCTCACAAATGGGGTCAGGCGGGCTGCAAGGGGTGATGACCCAGGGCACCAAGTTTATCAGCTGCAGAGCTCTTCTTACATCCCTCTAAAGGGGAAGCAGAAACACAACAGTAAGGAGCATCAGACAGCAGAACTGCAGAGTGCTTGGAATGTCTCGTTTGTCTGTAGTAAGGTACTTTCTGGGACAACAAATCAAGCACTTTACATCTCAGTGTCTGGAACATTTGACCACATGCATATGGTGCATGCCAAGTGCCAGTTTCTGGACTACAGCCCCTCAAGCCCTGGTGCCAGTCCATGGGACTTTCCTGACATGATCCTGGAGAGGTGAAGGGAAAATGTCCACATCCCATTAAGGCCTCCAGACAATCTTCAATTCAGTCTGGGCCTCAACACAGGAAGGTGATACTCTATCTCTCCCAGCCTTCATTTCCCACCTGTAGTGAGAGAGGCTGAAACCTCTCAGGAGGGAAACAGGGAGGCAGGACTTAGGAAACAAGAGAGAAAATAAACTCAAGAAAATACCATTTTCCCAGGTTAGAGCTGGGAAACCACGCCTTCGACTCCACAACTAAGCACCCACTAATGTGTGGGCACTCAGGACAGCGTCACAAGCATACTCAGGGCCAGAGAGGGTGGATCTTTGTTAGAACTGCTTTCTGTCTGTTACTGTTAGATGCTGCTCTTTAAAAGCTCAATGTGTAGTGCACACCTTCAATCCAGCAGCCAGGAGGCAGAGGGAGGTGGACTTCTGTGAGTTCGAGGCCAGTCTGGTCTCTACATTAAGTTTCAGGTCAGCCAGAGCCACATGTATAATACTAACTAAATATAATACTGTCGAGGACTTATGCTGGAACTTTGGTCTCTCTTTATTGCGACACCGGCTCAGTGAGGGCGGAACACAGGCACACTGTGAAACAAGAGCAAAGAGGTACAAGGATGCCGACGGTCCCCAACGGTCCCCTCGCTTCCCAGAAAAAGCATGAGTTTCAAATTCTCACTCGCAGAATAAAATGTGCATGTGTTCTACCAGTGCAGTAACAGTCTGCCAGCATCTCCCTTTCCAACTACCCTATCTGTGATGTAATCTTTTGTGCTGTTTTGCTTCAGCTTCAGAATTAGGCTCTAATTCAGAATTCAGAATTAGGCTCACCTAGAGGCAAGGACAAAATCCCCTGGAGACAAATGTCTGTCTTTGGGTGTGGCTTTTTGTTGTTTGTTTGAGGCCGTGTCTAGTTTTGTAATGCAGCCCAGTCTGCAAGTCACTACACAACACAAAGGCCTTAGATTTGTGGCTGTCCTGACGCAGCCTCCAGAGTGCTGGCTGGGATTATAGGCATGAACCACCATATCAGTCAAAGGCTGGCTTTGAATAAAACTCGTCTACCAATTTTGTCTCCTGAGTTCTAGCTCAGCCAAACATTTGAGTCCAATAGTGCAGAGACCCAAATACTTGTACTTAAGTGTTTTCAGCAGCTTCAACACACAGCACGAAGGTAGAAAACAACCCAAATGCCCACCAATAGAGTGGATAAAATTATGCTATCTGTACATACAATGGAATCTTAGCCACAAAACTGAATTAAGTGTGGGCACATGGTAGTAGAGTCCTAGGGCAGAAGCCCAATTCTGGGAGTCCCCACAAACAACTACAATGGCATAAAGGGAGGAGACTGAGGCAGGTGGAGGCAGATGCCAATCTTTACCATGACTCACCATTTGCAGGCTAAAGTAACTGTCGCTGCTTTTAGTAAACACTGCTTCTTCTTTTTTGACATTGCATTTATTTGTGTGTGGGTGTAGGTCAGAGGACAACTCTGGTGTGGTTAAAATAAAGTTGGTATTGGGAGATGGATTAGCTGATAAAGGCGCCGCAAACATACATACACACACACACACACACACACACAGACGTAAAAACGTTCGGTGACCTCCGCTTGCGCAGCATACACACACAGACACACACTCACACATTTTCAGTGACCTCTACATACGCCGCATACACACACATAGACACACAGACACACACACACACGTAAACCGGTGGTGAAGGAAAAAACTGACTCCAGAAAGTTGTTCGGTGACCGCCACATGCGCCGCATGCGTACACGCACACCCCAAATAGGTGTAAAAAAGCTAAGGAAAACGGTGTAAAAAGGACTAAGGAATTTGCTGAGCTCCACAGGCACCGCGTGTATACACATACCAAGAATGTGTAAAGAACACTAAAGAATTCGCTAGCACCCCCAAAACTCACACCCACGCGCTCCCGCGCCAGCCAGACATGCCTGAGAACTTGCTCCAGGCTTCAGCCCACTCCTGAAGCTCCGCTAAAGCCATTGAAAATCCGCGGCTCTCCCCAGCGCTCCCAGCCCATTCCAAAACTTCCGGCCACTGCCCCGCCTCCAACCCCGCCCGCCCCACTCAGCCCGCCAATCAGAAGAACGGCCGCCGGAACCCGCTGGTGGAGGTGTGCGTGAGAGTCGCGTCGGGCCTCGCACCGCCTCAAGCCCCGCCCCTTCCACGCTGAACTCGCCAATCGGAAGCGCTGTCGCCGGAAGTGGCGGTTGGAGGTTCGGGAAGGCGTTACGCCAGGCCTGAGGCCAGGTCTGAGGCCCGGAGGCCGCGGAGGGCGGTGGTGGTGGGCGGGTCGGTCGGGCTCGGGTTGTGGGTCAGGTGTCCCGGAGCTGCCGGGGTCGGAGGTGACGGGGCGGAGGTCGATCCGCGTCTGGGAGAGTGTCGGCTCGGGCGGGTCCGGCGGCGGCCGCTCTGCGTGAACGCCCCTCGGCTTCTCTCGGCCCGGTCGGCCCGCGCTGCAGCTGCTGCTGGTCGTTCGGGCTCCGCCACAGGTATTTCTGGAAACTCTCGGCGGGCTTGGCCGAGCGCTTCTTCGGGGGCGGGGTCCCTGGGGACGATTGAAGAAAAGCCGGCTGCTTCTCTGTAGAGTTTGGCGTTCTGAGGGTAAAGCCTGGGTTAGAAACAAAAACCAAAAACCAAAAAAAAAAAAAGCAAGAAACTGCAGGTGAGACCCAAGTTCACCGGGGAAGTCAGTGTAGCTGATGAATGGCTACCCTGGAAGCCATCTTTTGTCGCCCATCAGAGTCCCTAGTTCGGACGCCAATTGCAAAAGTGTAGAGGAGCGCAGAGTTAAGTTAGATTGAGTACGGGTACTGTGATTGGTGTAAACTTAACATCAACATGAGGAGGGGAATACGTGAGTGTTGTCATCAAGTCAATTCGTAACTCTTTGCTTAGGAAACCATGGGTGCGGGAGTGAGTGGGGTGGAGGGTGGAATAGTAACTACAGCCTAAGGTGACACATTGAAATATGGACAGGGTGTCTGCGTAGGTCAGTGACACTTGGGAGAGTCGCTTGCATCGAGTTCTCTGTAAAATAGAGCTGCCGATAACGTTTATAATAGTTTTCACACGGGGTCTCGTAGATTATACTTACAAGCAGAATGTCAGATAACACCAAGTGTATGCTCGTTCTTCTGTGCAATAAAATAGTTTAAAAATACCCCTCCCTTGCCGGGCGGTGGTGGCGCACGCCTTTAATCCCAGCACTCGGGAGGCAGAGGCAGGCGGATCTCTGAGTTCGAGGCCAGCCTGGTCTACAAGAGCTAGTTCCAGGACAGGCTCTAGAAACTACAGGGAAAACCCTGTCTCGAAAAACAAAACAAAACAAAACCCTCCCTTCTAATTTAGTAAAAAAAAGAAACTAATTTGAACTACCGAATTGTCCTTGTAAGTCTATAGTATAGCTTCATATTTAGATTTAGTGGTCAGAAGGATTTCATATAAGTTCAACTTATGCTTCCTCTAGCAATGCAAAAACAGGATTAATGTCCTTCTTAAAAAGATTATTTCTAGAATCCACATTTAGGCTTTTAAAAATTAATACTGCCAGATAATATTTCTTTAGCCTGTACTGACTTAAGCTTTGGGTTCCTTCCCTCTGAAAAAGAGTTTGGCACATGAAATCTTGGTTTTTCGTCGCTGGCATTTGTATTTATCAGAGTCGCATAGATAGGTGACAGTACATACAAATGATGGGGGAAGAATAGTAAAACAACCTTTATTATCTTCACAGCACAGGTAGACAGGAAGAATTAGAACAGTGGGCTTCCACTGTGGGTTATTCTAATTTCTGGGCCCTTACCCCATTGCAGTGTTTGGCCAGAGTCCAGAGACAGGTATGGGCATCCATCTTTGTTTGTTTGTTTTTGGTTTTTTCGAGACAGGGTTTCCCTGTAGTTTCTAGAGCCTGTCCTGGAACTAGCTCTTGTAGACCAGGCTGGCCTCGAACTCAGAAATCCGCCTGCCTCTGCCTCCCGAGTGCTGGAATTAAAGACAGTGTTTTCTCAGTGTACTACATTTGGTGGTGGGGTTAGTGATTTGAACTTTGAGACCAGTTAGCCCTTCTTAGTGAGAACTGCTTTTCTGGGGGGCGGGGGGGAGGTTAAGAACGTTTTCTTGTGGTTTTAAAAATGTGTTAGAAATATATGTGCCTTGAGGAATTTTCCTGATAATGACAGTCTTTCTTATTGTGGTCTTAGGCTAAGAGTCTTACATTTTTGTTTTTTGCAGTATATGAGAAAGACATGATTTCCACTCCACTTCCACAACACGTCTAAGTTTTATCTTCTTTTTGGATCTGTATCTTATGCCGCAATGGTAAGCTGTGACACAGCATGCTAAAATTTGTATTTTACAGGTATTCTCTTCTTTAACTCCATAAAGATAATAGTATACAGAAACACTCAAATAATTTAGCAGTCATGTCAAAATATTGTCTATAAAATAAATGGCTGGTGTCTTTCTTATCCATCAGTGGGAGGATTATCACATCTGAATCACACAGATAAAAAGTTGATTTTGCCTTTCCATTTTTCTAAATCTTTGGCAAGGAGGTTGATATAAATGCAAATTATTTGGGAGGAAGGTTGGGTTTCTT
The DNA here is from genome assembly GCF_903992535.2 of Arvicola amphibius. Lineage (NCBI taxonomy): Eukaryota > Metazoa > Chordata > Mammalia > Rodentia > Cricetidae > Arvicola > Arvicola amphibius. The sequence continues at coordinate 23,760,660 of NC_052057.2, read as the reverse complement.
GTGTTTTAAGTTTCCTCTTGCATCGTTTTTATACATATTCTACATACGTGAGTATGTATGTATGTAAAGAAAATGAAAATAGCTTTAATATTCCTCCTCCAGCTCTGTCCACCTTTTATTTTCAGATGGTCTCTTAGGTGTAGAACTGGCTGCGTAGGTCAGGCTGGTCCCTGAGGTCCCAGCCGTGTGCCAGCCATCTAGCTTGCTTCTGTGGATTCTGGAGATTGAACTAGATTAAACTCTGTTCTTCATGATTGTGTGGCTGGCACTCAGAACTATTTCCCCAAACTCCTTTACTTGCATGCTTTAAAATTAATAAATGTAGACAGGTTTAGTTTGTCACACCTGTAATCTCAGGTCTTGGGTCCCTGTGCGTCAGAGGCCAGGCTGGGCTACAAAGTGAACTAAGGATGTGGCCCCATCTCTGACCTCCGTAGTGAATAGAGTTGTGATGAGCATCGTCTTCCTGCTCTGGAGGTCTTGCCTATTTATATCTCCACTGTCAGAGAAAAATGGGAATTTTCACTGTGGGACTCTTAACCTTTTATGTCTGTGTATTAATGATACACGTTAGTATTTGAGGGGAATATGAATATGTGATACAGGCATGGCAGGCTGCCAGATACTGAGTGTAGATGCCATCTTAGCATTTTTTTTATTTGCTTAATGATCAAATACCCAAAACAGTCATAAAAAGCAAAACAAAACAAAATCCCAGTAATGCATTGGAGGATAGAGGAGAGAAGTAAAGCATTGTCCTTGTTTTAGGGAGGGAAACAAGAACTTAGTGAAAAGTGCCCAAGTACGTATTCATTTTTTTCTGAAAATAATATTGCCAAATATGCTATTTGTTTTTTATAGCAGCAAGCTCTGGAGCAAGCTTTGGATCGTGCGGAGGTGAGACATGACTGATTGTAACTGACAGAAATTTCGTAAGAAAGAAATTTTTGTAATCTTCAAGAGAATATGGTATTTTAGGCTGTGTGAATATAGTATTTTACTGTGCATATGTGAAACTGGATGATGTCTGGATTATCAGTCATGTGAAATTCTTGTTAAGCTATAAAATAAAGTTATTTAAACAAGACCATAGAATTTCTAAAGTTGTTTTTCTATCCTAATAAGTTTCTCTAAAATATCTTAAAATATGGGCCTTTGCAGTCTGATGTGCAATTTAAAAATAAATGTAGCTATAAGACATTTAGAATATATTTTTCCTGTGAAATTGCAATTTACTGTACTGAAATGTAGGTGAGTCTTAGTGGAATTTAAATTTTGATTATGACCTGTGTACAAGGTGTAAGTTTACACATGACAGAGCCTAGGAGACTAAGTGGGCTTTTCAGCCTGACCTGTTGTAGATGTAAGCACACCTATAGTTGTTCATGTAAAAGCTGACTACAAAGTGTTTGACCAGCTCCTCTCTTTCAGTATATTGTTGAAAGTGCTCGGCAGAGACCTCCTAGAAGGAAATACCTATCTAGTGGAAGGTATGACTATTTAATTGATAACATCTTTGCGTCAGTGAAATGAGATAACTACCACTTACTATTTTCTTTCTAGGCATTTCAAATGCTGTCAGTTCTTCAGACAGGTTGGGCATCCTTGACCTGAAAATGCGAGATACTCCAAAATTTGGAACTTAGGACTCATGATGGAATATCACAAATGGACCTTTTCATATCTAATTTATGTGACAGATTATAATTAAAATGCTGTCATAGTAAAAAGTAGTTTATAAAGTTGTTTTTTGTCTTTCTGTAAATGTATATGAGCCTGCCCTATAATCTCTATTTCAAAAACCAAAGAAATCCAAAACAGTGCAGATCTTAAGCATTTTAGATAGTCCTGAAATGATCAGACTGTATTATGAATTCTTAGATTGAGCCCTGCAATGTAACACTCATGCCTTTACCATGTTGAATTTGCATTATATAGGAATTAACAGCCATATTGATGTAGAAACATTGGAATTAATATTTTGTCATATATACAGGGGTAATGTACTATATTAACTAAAGTCTTATCTATGGGGTTTCATTACAGAACTGAAATATTTAAATTAATGAAAAACAAGCAAAATCATTTCATGACGATTTTTACCTTGTATATTTATTACTTTTTTTCCTAGAAAATCTATATTCCAAAAACTGTATGACTTGTATGTTGAAGAATGTGAAAAAGAACCTGAGGTTAAGGTAAATAAATATAAATTCTCTTTATTATTGGGCTTTAGAGTTGTAGTAGAAGGGGGAAGTATAGAACATTATGTTTGAAGCAGCTAGTGATTTATATCTTCATGGTTGAATGTCTTTTTCAATCAGACTCCACTCAGTTTTTTGACTGACCCAATTCCATTCCCTGGCTAATCTGTCTGAGTTAGCAATGGTCTGGGTAATGGGACATCATAAACAAAGCCACAGTGTGTCTTCCGTTATTTTCCTCTGAGATTTGTTTTTGCAGACTTGAGCTAGTATTTCAGTAACCCATTTCTTCAGATTTTGACTACACATACAGGAAGGATTCAAGTGTGTTAGTAAAAAATGAATTTGGTCAAAGACTAAACTCATAACTTTTAATTCAGCATAAAAGTATCTATAATTATAATAAATAAAAATTAACATTTTTAAGCAAGGTTGGAATTTATTAAGGAAAAGCTTTATTGTATGTATGTAGTTTTTAGATACATGTTTTGTTATGCTGGCATGGAACTCACTGAGATGCCCCTGCCTCTAGAGTGATGGAATTAATGTGTGTTTCACCACACCCAGCTTTAAGAAAACATTTTAGTATGGATTTAGATATAGGCATTTTAAAAAACAGTTCAGGTGGTTCTTAAGTACTGTTGCATTGAACTTATAGAAAGCTCTTTTTAGGCTCAACATTTCAGCTAATTAGACTTGCTGAACTTCTTTACGTCTGAGTAGATTATAAGTTGTTGAACAGTTTTGGCCTTATTGCTGTGCAGTTAAAGAGGTTCCCAACTCTTCATATCTGTATTAAGTGTTTTTGTTATAGAGGTTTCATTTTTTTCCCTCCTCTTTTTTCTTTTTTCTTTCTTCTGTTTGTTTCTGTCTTTGAGATGGAGCCTCACTGTGTAGCTCTGACTACCTTTCAAGTGTGGTGATGATTCTTTTGCCTTAGCCTGCCATGTGCTATTAGCTGCCATGCCTCTTTTTGTTGTTTGTTTAGAACAGTGTTTCTCAGCCTTCCTGATGGCTGATATTTCCTCATGTTGTGGTGATCCCCAACTGTAAAGTTTTTTCTTTTTTTAAATTTTTTAACTATATTTATTTAGTATACAGTGTTCTGTGTATATGTGTGCCTACAGGCCAGAATCTCACTATGGATGGTTGTGAGCCATCGTGTGATTTCTGGGAATTGAACTCACGACCTCTGGAAGAGCAGTCAGTGCTCTTAACTGCTGAGCCATCTCTCCAGCCCCTAAAATTTTTTTCATTGCCACTTCATACTGTAATTTTGCTACTTTTAGGAAATGTAATGTAAATATCTATGTTTTCCAATGGTCTTAGGTGACAACTCCCCCAAAAAGGGTCAGTCTCTCCATCCTCCCCCTCAAGAGGTCGTGACTCACAGGTTGAGAATCACTAGTTTAAAAGGTGGTATTGCAATGTAACATGGTCCAGGCTGTCCTGGAACTCAAGTCTTTTTGCCTTGGCCTCTTCTAAATGCTGATACTACAGGTGCACATCCATGCATAGCCAGTTTATGCTGTGAGTTAATTTGCATAAAGCCTGCTAATGAATAAGTATTTAGTTGACATACTGTCCTGTGAATTGTAACAGTTCCCAAGTGTTTGGGGTTGCAGTATGGAAGGAATACCGATAGTAAGTGAATTGTTTTTCAAGGTTATACTGTTTAATGATCTTTGTTTCTTTTTAAAGCAGAAATTAAGACGAAATGTGAACTTGTTAGAGAAGCTTGTTATGCAAGAAACTTTGTCATGTTTAGTGGTCAATCTATATCCAGGAAATGAAGGGTATTCTTTGATGCTCAGGGGGAAAAATGGATCAGGTAAGGCCTTCCAAAGTATACTTCACATAAAATATCTCTGCTTTTAAGGTAGTTCTTTAACCTTTAATCAGAGATTGTCCTGACTAAAGACAAATTCTTATCCTCTGTTTTTTCTCCTCTTGGCTTTTGCTAGAATGTTTAACATTGTAATGTGTAGGTTATCCTTCCTGAACTCACATTTAAAAAGTATTATAATTTATAGTAAATCTTTTTTAGATTAATTTCTTTTTGTTTTATGTGTATGGATGTTTTGCCTTCACCTGTATGCATTGCATGCCAGGTACTTTCAGAGGCAGAAGAAGATGTTGCATTCCATGAATAAGTTAAAAATGGTTTTGAGTCACCATGTGGGTGCTGGGAATTGAAAATAAGTCTGAGTTCTTCACTGTTGAGCCATCTCCCAGGCCCTGTCTTTTCTTTTATATTTTATTTTATTTTATTTAGTGGGGAGATGGAGAGAGGATCATGGCACCTTTATAGTCCCAGGATGACCTAAGTCATCTAGCGTATGAGTCCCAAGGATAGAACTCAGGTTTTCAGTCTTGGCTCCAAGTGCCTTTATCCACTGAGCTGTTTTGCCAGCCTGATTATTTCTTTATAGTTGATTGAACAGGTGATTTTTAACAATGGCATTTTTTTATTGCTATTTATATTTTAAGGTAACATAAGGTACTTTGACTGCACTTTATAGTGAGTATAAAAGCTGAGAAGTTAAGCATTTATTGTCTGTTGAATAATTTTACTGAGATGTTAAAAATAGTAAACATTAAAAATAATTTTAACAAGATTTCTAATACTGTGGATGTGAAGAGCATTAAAACATAAGTATACTTAGATTTCATTTAAAGTGACATCCCTGAATTTAACAAGATGATGGCTACAAGGAACTTAGCTAGTGACGCATTTTATTTATGGGGTTAAGAATATAGTTTAACTGGTGGAATACTTGCCCAGCGTGCAAAGAGCTTGGAGTTTAGTTCATAACTTCACATAGATGTGATATCAAAGTCCTATAATCCTAGCACTCAGCGTGTAGAGGCAGAATCAAAAGTGCTTATTTTCCTGTTCTTGTTTAAAATCTTTTGTAGTAAACAAGTTTTCCAGCAATGTGGTATAATTGACTTATAAGACTTAGCCTGTGAGCTGTATTTTAAGATTTTATTAATTTTAATTATGTGTATGTGTATATATTTGGCGGGGGGGGGGGTGGTATGTACATATGAATGCTGGTGCCCACAGAGCTGACAGTTCCAGTCAGCTATAAGCTGCCATGTGGGATCTAGGTACAGAACCCAAGTCCTCTGCGAGAATGGCAAGCGCTCTTAACCACTGAGCCATCTCCACGCTCAATGTATTTTATTTTTAAAAGCCATTTAAATTACAGTTCTAACTTTTGTGAGCCTGTTTTCATAACTTTTGTTTTTAAAATTAAGATTCTGAAACCATCCGATTGCCTTATGAAGAAGGAGAATTGCTTGAATACTTAGATGCAGAAGAATTACCTCCTATTTTGGTTGATCTCCTTGAAAAATCACAGGTAAAAAAGAAAAAACAAAATACCTGTTTGAATAAAATAGCATGTATATAGTAACATGCGACATACCAGCTGCTTAGAAGGCTGAAACAGGAACATCTCAAGGAAGTCTGAGGCAAGCCTGGGCAACATAGTAAAACTCCATTTCTAAAACGTGTGTGTGTGTGTGTGTGTGTGTGTGTGTGTGTGTGTGTGTGTGTGTGTGTATTTCATATGTACCCCCACACACACAAATGTCTTTTTTCCCCCTTCTTTTTGGTACTGGGTAGTGAACTCAAGGCCATATATGTTAGGCTACCAGTCTACAGCTAAACTACACTAAACCCCCAGAAAAATGTTTTGTATTGTGTGTGTGTTACATTTTAGTATGTACATATCCTTTGTGTTGTGGTTTTGTTTTGTTTTCTTTTTTAAGATAAGAGCTCATTTGTATCCTGTCTGGCTAGTTAGAACTGGTGATATCCTTGTCTCAGCCCTTGTGTGCTACAGTTGTAGACATGAGCTGCTATACACACAAGTATTATCAGTAGTGTTGAGAGCATAAAAGGAGACATTACACAGTGCTCATTAAAATGGTTTATCGTGGCGTACTTGATTGCTGCACTGCCATGTGCTGATTGATTGCTTCTGAAATTGCTGTTAATTATCCTGGAAATTTCCCAAGGTTAAAATTAAGAAATTAATAAAAGAATAATTTTCTACTGTTTATGAAACTTACTTACAAACAGTGACCTATAAGTGACTCGCTTGCTCTTTTTGCTGCCTTGACCTGACTCCCGTTCCTTCAGGTGTTAGTGGAACCAGTTGACCCGCATTCCTGCGTCTTTCTCCATACTTTTTCTTTCCTTAGGAATGAATCCTATTCCTAAGGCCTGATTTCCATTTCCCTTCTAGATCTTTCCCTTTTTGGTGGCTTACAACCGTATGCCTCCACTAAATGCACAATATAAACATGCTGTATTCACAACTTGAAAACCTTCTGATCTCACTGTTTTTTCAGCTGTCGATTAGGAGTTTTCCTTATCACTACAAAAGCACTGGAAAACTTGTCTGCAATCTCTTTATCACACTTTGTCCACTCATATATCTAGCATTGTAACAAGCATTTCTTAGATGATTTTTTAAAGTCACTGATCTCATGGCATGGCATTGTTAGTCACTTTTCTGTTTGAATCGGAATTGTCCTATGAAAGCGTCAGTATAGCCAGGCATTATGGCACATGCCTTTCATCCCGGCATTGGTCAGAGTCAAGTTCAAGGCCATCTTCAGCTTCATGTTGATTTGATAGTTAAGTAAATTGGAAAATAATTACAGAGAGAGCAGTTACATAGGTATTGTTGTTGGGTAATAGTTATTAGATAGATGAAGATACTGCCAATAGCCAGGTGTTTAACTGAATTGGTTAAAAGAGGGTTGCTTTATTTAATCCTAACTAGAGATAAGCTAGTTGTTGTCCTTTGGTAACAAATCATGTGCTGTATTCAGCTGTAAGGATGGTAGTGATTAGTATAGTTAGGAAGGTATTGCTAAACTAAGCTTCTAGTTGTTAATAACAAAGTGATAAAAAATATAGCTTTGACCAAATGTAATATATATATATTTTTTTTTTTTGGTTTTTCGAGACAGGGTTTCTCTGTAGCAAATGTAATATTTTAAATATTTATTGTTAAAACCTGATTAATAGATAAGTATTAATTAATTAGTAAGTATTGCTTTAAAGAAAGCATGCTAAGTCAGGTTTATAATTCCTAGACTAACTATTAGTATTAGCCTGGTTGACCTAAGATAAAGACTATTAGGGTTTTGTTTATAGACATATCAGTTGTATTTATCAATTTGTATTTGAGCATAGATAACTGTAATGGTAAAAAGTGCCTGGACATGCTATGAGGGAGTAGGCAAATCATAGTGAACTGAGTGCTTAGGTTGTTTAAACTTGCAATACAACACAGATGTGAGTTAAATTCATGGTTATTTCCTTCTTATTAATACAGTCTAAAAAGTCTAGAAAATTTAGGAAAGGAAATATGGAAGTTAAATCCAGAAGCTGAAATTCTGGCACAGTTGATTGACAGTGTATTGTAGTGACAAACTCTATAACCATTACAGTGCTAGCCAAGTGAAATAAAGAGCTAACAAGCTTCAGAAAAGCCATTCTTTTTTTTATTGATTTTTATTGAGCTCTACATTTTTCTCTGATCCCCTCCTACTTCTCCCCTCCTGCCTTCAACCCTCCCCCCCAAGGTCCCCATGCTCCCAATTTACTCGGGAGATCTTGTCTTTTTCTACTTTCTGCATCCCATGTATATTAGATCTATGTAAGTCTCTCTTAGTGTCCTTATTGTTGTCTAAGTTCTCTGGGATTGTGGTTTGTAGGCTGGCTTTCTTTGCTTTATAAGTGAGTACATGTGATAATTGTCTTTCTGTGTCTCAGTTACCTCACTCAAAATTATGTTTTCTAGCTCTATCCATTTTCCTGCAAAATTCAAGATGTCGTTATTTTTTTTCTGCTGTGTAGTACTCCATTCTGAAAATGAACCACATTTTTCTTATCTATTCTTCGGTCGAGGGGCATTTAGATTGTTTCTAAGTTCTGGCTATGACAAAGCTGCTATTAACATAGTTGAGCACATGTCCTTGTGGCACGATTGAGCATCCTTTAGATATATACCCAAAAGTGTTGTTATTGGGTCTTGAGGAAGGTTCTTTCCTAATTTTCTGAGAAATCGCCACACTGACATCCAAAGGGGCTGTACCAGCTTGCGCTCGCACCAGCAATGCAGAAGTGTTCCCTTTACCCCACAGCCTCTCCAGCATAAGTTGTCATCAGTGTTTTTGATCTTGGCCATTCTTTCAGGTGTGAGATGGAATCTCAGAGTTGTTTTGATTTGCATTTCTCTGATGACTAAGGATGTTGAGCATTTCCTTAAGTGTCTTTCAGCCATTTAGATTCCTCTGTTGAGAGTTCTCTGTTTAGGTCTGTACTCCATTTTTTTTTTAATTGGATTATGTGTTCTTTTGATGTCCAATTTCTTGAGTTCTTTTTATATTTTGGAGCTCAGACCTCTGTCTGATGTGGGGTTAGTGAAGATCTTTTCCCATTCTGTAGGCTGTCGTTTTGTCTTGTTGACCGTGTCCTTTGCTTTACAGAAGCTTTTTGGTTTCAGGAGGTTCCATTTATTAACTGTTTCTCTCAGTGTCTGTGCTGGTAGGGTTATATTTTAAAAGTGGTTCCCTGTGTTAATGCATTCAAGTGTACTTCCCACTTTCTCTTCTATAAGGTTCAGTGTGGCTGGCTTTATGTTGAGGTCTTTGATCCATTTGGACTTGAGTTTTGTGCATGGTGATAGATATGGGTCCGTTTTCATTCTTCTACATGTTGATATTCAGTTATGCCAGCACCACTTGTTAAATATGCTTTCTTTTTTCCATTTAATATTTTTTGCTTACTTCTCAAAAATCAGGTGTTTGAAGATGTGTGAATTGATATCTGGGTCTTCTATTCAGTTCCATTGGTCCTCCTGTCTGTTCTTATGCCACTATCAGGCTGTTTTCAGTACTATAGCTCTGTAGTAGAGTTTGAAATAAGGGACTGCGATGCCTCCAGAAGTTCTTTTTATCGTACAGGATTGTTTTGGCTATCCTGGGTTTTTTGCTTTTTCATATGAAGTTGTGTATCATTCTTTCAAGGTCTTTGAAGAATTTTGCTGGGATTTTGATGGGCATTGCATTGAATCTGTAGATTGCTTTTGGGATGATTGCCATTTTTACTATGATAATTCTTCCTACCCAAGAGCATGGGAGATCTTTCCACTTTCTGGTGTCTTCAATTTCTTTCTTCAAAGATTTAAAGTTCTTGTCATACAAGTCTTCCACTTGTTTGGAAGAACCTCATTCTTAAAGGAACTGCAGTAATGTCTGTCACAGGTGAATGCGAAAGCCATCCTGGATGTCAGCAGATGCAGTCATCTACTATTAACAGTTTTAAATTGCTTTCTATAATGATGCACATAAAAATAAATGATCCTCTTTAGTAGTTTATATAGTGGTGTATCCACTAAGATATCTATTGAAGGTACAGAATTTTAAGATTGAAACATTCAGTATAATTTTGCTTATTTTGACTTTTGGAAAATGACATTTACCTGAATTTTTTTTTTTACTTAAAACAGGTTAATATTTTTCATTGTGGATGTGTGATAGCAGAAATACGTGACTATAGGCAGTCCAGCAATATGAAGTCTCCTGGTTACCAAAGCAGGCACATTCTCTTACGTCCAACAATGCAGGTATGGAATGTTTACTTAGGAAGTACTAGGTGTTGTTTTAGATGGATTTTTGTTTAATGTCCATATATTTGTATGAACAAACATGTTTTAAAATGTTTTGTTTCTTTCAGACTTTAGTTTGTGATGTTCATTCTATAACAAGTGACAACCATAAATGGACCCAGGTTAGTTCTCTCTCTAATCCTAGGTAGGCCCCCCACAGTGTGACGCATCAGTGAGAGGCTTCCTTTTACTCACATTTGATTGGTTTGTTGGGTTGGACATTTGGACAAAAACAAGATTCCCTTAGGAGCTTTAGGATTTTAAAGTCTCTGTACATTTGGAAATATCTCAAGGAACTTTATAATGCAGTCCCAAATTGCTTCCATCCTTGCTGATAAACTACTCTTAAGTTAATTTATGAAGCCTAATGTGAAATTTGGTTTTGTTTGGTTTGGTTTGGTTTGGTTTGATTTTGTTTTAATATAATAATCCTGGATGTCCTGGAACTCCCTCTATAGGCCAGGCTTGAGCTCAGACTCACAGAGATCCTCTGCCTCCTAAGTGCTGGGTTTAAAGGTGTGTGCTCTTCCTATCAAACAAAAGCTTTATTCTTACTATTGAATACAGATAGATTGTGATTTTTCTTTCATTCAGGATTCTAAAATTCTACAAGAAACCTGTCTTTTCTCCCTCCTTCCCTTCTTTCCTTTCTCCCTTTCTTCCTTTTCTTTTTCTTTTTGGGGTAAGATAGCTAGCTCAGGCTGGCTTGGAACTTAAGATTTTGCTGCCTCAGCTTCCTGAATTCTGAGAGTAAAGATCTATATCACCATACCTAGTAACAGGATTTCTTAGCAATGATAACAGCTAATTGATCCTCCAGTTCTGTCTCTTGTTTATCTATTACTGTGAAGAGAAAATGTCAGCAATAAAATAGCCCTCTATGAAATGTGCTTATGAACTATGATGAGCGTTAGTCAGATTTTCCCATCTATAAGAAGGTGGAAAGTTCTTCACATCAAAGACAGAATTACAGTCAGTGCTGGAGAGCAGTAAAGCATCAGTTTCTTAAGCTGAGGACTGGCAAACACAGGGAGAATATAATTCTACTGTGTCACCAACAAACTGTATTTTAGGCAGCCAAATAAATATTCAACTCTTTGAATTTGACTATTTTATACAATATACAAATAACTGAATTTTCATTAGAAGTTTGTTTATCTTGGCAGGTTTACACATTAATGTGCAAATGAGTTACTACAGTTACTTTAATCTTTAGTAAACTTCCAAGGAATATTTCTGGGTTAAATGATGTATATTTGTAAAGATTATCAAAAATGTATTTGAAGCTGACATATATTCCTGTGTATTTCAGGAAGACAAACTTTTGCTTGAGAGCCAACTGATTCTAGCTACAGCAGAACCACTGTGTCTTGACCCGTCTGTGGCAGTAGCTTGTACCGCAAATAGGCTGCTCTATAACCGGCAAAAAATGAACACTCGCCCAATGAAACGGTAATTGCCTGCACTTATGTTACACAGGCTCTTAAATGTTGCTAGCCACAGTGCCCTTTCCATCAGCATAGCACTGCTGCACTTTTAAATTTGAAAATGGGATTTTTAATGGCCTTGCATTATGATTTTGTGTGATAGAATTTTTAAAAAATATTCCCTGCATTATTGTAAAGTAGTGTTGTCTGCAGTCTTTTAACGAAGGAACTTCTGTAAAGTATGGTCTGTTCACAAAGCTTGTGAGGCTGAGAAAAGACCAGATAGGAGCAGAAGGGCAGTGGCTTCATTCTTTCACAACACTAATTGGAAACAGCAAGGAAACAGAATGTAACTTGCAAGTTTCAAGAAAATACAATCGCAGTTTTAGAGATTTTTTTGTTGTTGTTGTTTTGTTTTTCTGAGACAGTTTCTCTGTAGCTTTGGAGCCTGTCCTGGAACTAGCTCTTGTAGACCAGGCTGGCCTCGAACTCACATAGGTCCACCTGCCTCTGCCTCCCAGTTGTTGGGATTAAAGGCGTGCGCCACCACCACTACTGCCTGGTTTAGAGATTAATTTATAATGACTGCCTCTCCATTTTGGGATTCTAATCAGCTTGGCTACATGGTCAGGAGAATTTTGTGTTATTCTTTTTGTTTCTCCTGTGCCTAAAGCTTGCTGGTGTGAGAGTGTTATATAAGCTTTTGTGATTTAATCTATAATTAATTCACGCTGCTGCTTTCCCATATAGATTATGAGTTGTTGCTTTGTGTGTTCTAATTTGTGTTAGGTGTTTGAAGAGGTATTCCAGGTCTTCCCTGAACCGGCAGCAGGACCTGTCTCATTGTCCTCCTCCTCCTCAGCTGAGATTACTTGATTTCTTACAAAAACGGAAGGAAAGGAAAGCAGGTCAGCATTATGACCTCAAGATCTCTAAAGCAGGAAATGTAAGTAGTTCTTCAGGAGCTCACTGTTCTGACAGGCTAGCTTTGTTTTTTAGGTTTTTTGGTGTAATTATACTACTTTAAACTTTCAGTGTGTGGACATGTGGAAACGGAGCCCCTGTAACCTGGCTGTGCCTTCTGAAGTAGACGTGAGTGCTGCCCTCTCGCACAGGGCCAAAGTTCATTAGGTAGCTAATGCTGTGAGAAAATAAACCAGAAAACTTGCTTTTGAAAGTCTCATTTTAAGAAGCTGTGTGTTTACATCATTCGTGTAAGTTTGTTGTGTTTTTGAACCTGGGTCTTGCTGTGTAGCCCAGGCTGTCCTCAAATGTGGGATGATCCTCCTCTTAGTCAGTTTCACAGCTCAAGACATTCTGGGGAGGCCACCAATGCAGCCTCATTTTCATAAGGACATTTAGAGTTCTGTGTTAGGAGCAGGAGTAATGATAAAGTTTCAAAAGAGTGTGGCATATTTTATATAATGTATTGCTCAGGAAATGGTCTAGTGTTTTTCTGTAGTATTTCTTCATAATTAACTCATAATGCTTATGTACTTAAACTGCTAACATTTAAAGATTAGTAGTATCTTTATTCAATCCATGGTTGAAATTAGGAACTCCCAGCGCTATTCTTTACTGATAATCTTGAAGACATACAAATTCTAAGTGGCTAGGGGTATTAATGAAGGATAGCATTTTATTTCATTTCCTGTGTCTTTTAGAGTTGATTTTTATTATTTACCCAGTTATCTTTTATATACGTACTTTTGTATGTGTGTGTGCATGTGCATGTGTGGAATATCAAAGTTTATTCTTTGCTTCTACCACATTGCTACTAGGCATCAAATCAGGTCTTCAGTTTCAGTAGCAAGCACCTTTATCTACTAAGCCATCTCACCAGCCCTTACTCGGTTTATTATGATTCATATTTCAAAGTTATTTATTTCAATAATGCTTTTTGTATAATTGTTATAACAATTGAAACACAAGTCCAAAGGCATTAATAGACTATGTCTACAAACCAACAAAGAAAGCCATTACTGTCTTTTTGTGTCATGTGTGGCCCTCAGGCAAGTAGTGCTCTTAACTGCTTAATCATCTGTAGCTCCACATACTAGACCTTTAATTAAACACATCGTTAAATACAAGTGTTCAGTGATACTGGTAGTTAAAACCCTTATGCTCACTCTGTTCTTATTGAATTTTGCAGGTTCTTCTCTTTTTTCAGATACTGATTCCATTTTATTCCATGTCTTTATCATTTAGGTGGAGAAATATGCTAAAGTGGAAAAATCCATCAAATCTGATGACTCTCAACCAACAGTCTGGCCGGCCCATGTAAGTAATTAGGCTAGTTTTTTTCGTTAATAATACAGTTTGCTTGTTTATTTTGTTTTTTGTTTTGAAACAGTGTCTCTTGTAGCACAGATTAGCCTCTGATTTGCAGTGTAGCCACAGCTGACCTCGAACATACTGTTCCTCTTGCCTTTATTGCCCAAGTGTCAGGTGTGTCCCCACCATATTTCGCTAACAATATTGTTTATAAACTGGTTCTGAATTTATTAAACAAAAATTTACTTGTAATGTATAACTTTTTAAAACTACATTTAGAGCTCTTGTGGGCTTCAAGAAAAATTTTTTTAAAGTGTGTTTTTCATTTTACAGAGCAGTTTTAATGTAACTTATGAGTGGGGTATGATAGCCCGTGCCTATAGTCACAGCTCTTGGAGGCAGAGGCAGGAAACATAATTACAGGTTGGAGGTCAGCCTGGAGTACATAGGGAGCTACTCAAAAACCAAAATAAGTGTCAAGCCTAGTGGTACATAACTGGAAGTCCAGAACGAGGGAAGCTCCTATTGGAAAAGGACGCATTTGAGATCATCTTGGGATACATAGTGAGACTGTCTTACAGAAAACAAAATTGCATTTTTTGTTTTTGTTGCATGTTGGTGGTTTTCACTTTTCTTTTGTTTCAAACTAGTGTGTTCTTTTAAAGATGTCTTTGTTTGAGACATGATTCTCTGTGTGACCAGGCTTGCCCAGAATTTTGCTATATTCATCAGCTGGTCTCACACTTGTTGCCATTTTGCTGCCTTTGCCTCCTCTCAGTGCTGGGATTAAAGGTGTGCACCACCACTGCCAGGCTTCGTTGTAGTTATTTCTTAAAGGGAGAAATTGGAATAATGGGGGCAAAATAATAAGGTTTTATGGACACAGGATGTTTTATATGAATGGCCAATGACAAAAACATTGCTACCTTCAGACTTTATTTTCAGATTATTAAAATTACAGTTGTATGTGCAGTGTATGAAGCTCTGTGCATGTCTGTCAGGCTTGATGAGATGCAGCATTGGGACACTTAGCATAAAGACCTGTGTGAAGAAAGGGTCCTATGCAGCAGTTCTCTATGAGGGTTTGGGCTGTGAAATTCCTTTCCATTCATCCATTTGTTTGTTGATCATTTATGAGATAGGGTCTTACTTTATAGTCCTTGGTAGCCTGGAGCTCACTGGATGGACCAGGCTGATTCTGAACTCAAAGACATGCACCTGCCTCTGTTTCCCAAGTGCTGGAGTTAAAGACATGTGCCACTATACCTGACCAATTCCCTTACCTATGATGTGGAAAAGGCCATGCCAGCCATGAGTTGGTGGGATATCACTTGTTAAGTGCTGTGGCAATATTCAGTTAATGTTTGCTGTGATTTTCATTATGCGTGTAGAAATGTTTAGCAATTTCCTAGTGAATGACTCAATAGCATGTGTAATCATCATGAACTTGATGTTTTTATACTGCCTTAAATATTTGTCTAGTAGCCGGGCGGTGGTGGCGCACGCCTTTAATCCCAGCACTCGGGAGGCAGAGGCAGGCGGATCTCTGAGTTTGAGGCCAGCCTGGTCTACAAGAGCTAGTTCCAGGACAGGCTCTAGAAACTACAGGGAAACCCTGTCTCGAAAAACCAAAAAAAAAAAAAAAAAAAAAAAAAAAAAAAAAAAAATTTGTTTAGTGCCATGTATATACCTGACATGAGTCAGTTTTACTTAATTAATTAATTAATTAATTAATTTTCTTGCCATTTGAGAAGATACTATTTGGGTCTCTCTGTCCTTTTCAGGATGTAAAAGACGATTATGTATTTGAATGTGAAGGTGGTACTCAGTATCAGAAAACAAAACTGACCATTTTACAGTCTCTTGGTGATCCACTCTACTATGGTAAAATACAGCCATGGAAAGCAGATGAAGAAAATGACAGTCAGATGTCTCCATCCCAGTGAGTCCTGTTGAGTATATGTAAGACACAGAGGCATCCAGAACTTATTTAGAACTACCGGGGAAGTGCCAGCTAGTAAATACCCTTTTTCTTTGGGGGTTTGGTATTTAATCTATATAGCAGTACATTTTGACAGTGGATGTGAATAAAGTTAAAATGCAGTTGCTATGTTCTCTAAGTTATTCATAATCATTTTTTTTAAAAAGTGTAGCTAATTGTTTTTGTGGTAGCTCTGAAGGACATTCTTAGGATTTTGTTGTTGGCAGTTTATGTAGTTGATTTTCTTAATGGTACATCATAAGTACAGGATACTAAAACTTAGTTTTGATTTTGTGGTTGGGAGTGTGAGCAGAGCCTGTGTATCCCTGGCTGGATTGGAACATGCTATGGAGACTAGGCTGGCCTCAAACTCACAGAGATTGGCTTGCCTCTGCATCTGTTTCTTGAGGGCTGGGGTAATTTGGATTGTATGGTTACTTTTATTATTAGTTAGTTTTTTTTTTAAATCACATTCATACTGTTTTAAAAAATGGAAAAGAGTTCAGGAAAATGAAAAATTGTCAAGGCCAGTTGTATGTCAAATTATTGTTAAATCACATTCATACTGTTTTAAAAAATGGAAAAGAGTTCAGGAAAATGAAAAATTGTCAAGGTCAGTTGTATGTCAAATTATTGTTTAAACTTTTACCAAAATTGATTGGAAATTTGTGAAGAATGATGGGTTTTAGTGTTATTTCACCTGTACCTAGGTAAAAGTCTGCAAGAAGAAAAGCAGCAATTCCTCAGTTAACAACTAGTAGCTGTTTTGATTATGCATATTTCCGAGAGACTACCACTAAAGACACATCCACCATTGTAAAAGTGCCAGCATGTCCGTAGTGTGATGACATAGTCGCTACTCCTTTGTGAAAATTCAGTTTCCATCTCTGGGAACTGCTTCCAGGAGACAACTGCTATCTCTGCTGTTATTCTGGAGGCTCTGTGCTCTTCCACGTCCTTCCATGTTCAGAACCTAAGAGCTGGGAAACTTAAGTTTGGCTTGCCCTAACTGAGTGCTTTTCTTTTATGTTTTATATTACAGCTCCTCTGCAGATGATCATTCAAATTGGTAATTAAAAAATAAGACTCACTTGTTTTTATATGTTGTTATAATGTCAAAATTTAAAAAAAAAGCTTAGTCAAGATTTTTGTTTGAGTTGGGTATAAGCTTTCATTCTTGTCTAAAATAATTGTAAGAGTGACTTCTAGAGTCAAATTAAATGAATGGAAAGCCACGGGCCTTTCTGTAGTAGTACAGTGTTTGTAAACGTGTATAGTGGTACTTGGTAATTTTATTCCAGATTGTATAATAATAAACATTGAATTTCTCCTAAGGCAAATCAGCCAAATTGATTAGGATGAATGTAAAACTTGGGCATTATTTCTCAAGTTTAATTAATTTTTTAATGAAATGATACATTGCTATATATTAAAGACTTTATAAAGGTTAACCTAAGATGTTTTAAGACATTCTTACTAATACTTCTTTCTCTTGGTGACCTTTTAGGTTCATCATTGGGTCCAAGACTGACGCGGAGAGGTAAAGTGCATTTGCCCCTTTAGTTGGTCTGACTGGCTGTGACTGCATCTTTGTGGGTTGAGTGTTCTGTGTCTGAGTCACAGGTGTCGATTCTGTTACACATGTCACTGAACATCACCTCGTTTATTATTAGGTCGTGGGTTAAATCACTTAATATCAAAATCTCATAGGCCCTTTTCATGGTATTTTAATACCCTGGATGTTTTTTCATCTAATTAAGAAAATAAAGACCATGTTTAAAGTACAGTTTGTTTTAGGTAAGAAAATTTAGACATCTGAGAAAGACAATTTTTAAGTGGGAAGTTTATAATCCAAGTCAAAGGGAAGGGAATTTTCTGTTCATTGGTTTATTTATATTGTAATCAAGGATGATATTAAGCTTATAATTACCTTTATAATTTCTATATTTGAAGTAAGATCTTAAAAGGTGCCTTTATATGCCTTTATCATGATTAGCAGAAAAGATTTAAACATTACTTTGTCATTGGAAAGATTAGAATGCGCTTCTCTTCATTCCATTTGTTTAGTGTGTGAGCGTGTGTTGTCACTGTGCAGGAGCTGGTTCTCCTTCCACCGTGTAGGGTCAGGAGTAAACACAAGTTGTCAGGCTTGGTGGCAAGCACTTTTATCTGGCTTCATAGCCCAGAATACACTTTTTAAGACATGAATTCCTCATGTAGCTCAGTCTGGCCTCGAACTCTTGACGAGACTAGTTGCCTTTCTCCTGTGGAACAGTAGGTCTGTGGTACATACTGATGAGAATTCACTTTTAGGCCCTAGGTTTGTCTCAGCACTTGAGGTTGGGCAGTTAGGGAACACTTGTAACTCAGTGGTGAGTGCCTCTTTTTGATTTTTCTATTAAGTCTGGTGGGACTTATTTTCCAGTAATATCATTACTTATTTCCTGTATGATTTGTCTTTAAGACAAATTTGGTTAATCCTTACCTATTTTTTCCTAATATTTCAGGGTAGTCAATCAGTACCAGGAGTTGGTCCAGAACGAAGCCAAATGCCCAGTGAAGATGTCACATAGCTCTAGTGGTTCAGCCAGTCTCAATCCAGGAGAGGAGACAGAGGTACGTTCGCACCAATGGTGCCTTGTACCTTGTTGTTTCTCAAGGAGCCTAAGGAATGTGAAGGGCAAAGGAGTTGCTTTTACTTTTAACTTTTTTTAAAATATTTATTTATTTATTTATTTATTGTGTATACAGTATTCTGTCTGCGTGTATGCCTGCAAGCCAGAAGAGGGGAGCAGACCCCATTACAGATGGCTGTGAGCCACCGTGTGGTTGCCGGGAATTGAACTCAGGACCTTTGGAAGAGCAGGCAATGCTCTTAACCTCTGAGCCATCTCTCCAGCCCCCTACTTTTAACTTTTTAATAATTCAGCTTTATGGTTGAAAGCTTCAAAAGTACTCAGTGATAGGTACAAGCTATTATTCCTATTAAAGGAAGGTAGACAGGGGTGACCGGTTTTCTTTCACTTTCTGCTTTTTCCTGGGTCTCATATCACACCATCATGTATGTTACAGTCTGTGGATGTCACGGGAAACTGAGGCAGTTCTCATACTGAGTACTTTGCAGTTGTAACTTGTTTTCATGTGGGAATTATAATGATACTAGCTTTAATATTAACAGTTGTGTTTAATGTCACTCCTCAGCAGCCCGAGACTGTGTCTGTTCAGTCTTCAGTTTTGGGGAAGGGAGTAAAACATCGACCCCCACCCATCAAACTTCCCTCAAGCTCAGGAAATAGTTCCTCAGGTATTATCCTCGACTGTATTACCTAATAGTCATCTCTTTCCTAAAATGTTACTTATTTTACACTGATAATTCACAGAATTTTTTGAATTATGAATATAGGGAAAGACTTAATTTTATTTGTGTGTGCGTGCGTGTATATACATGTATATATGTATATATATGTATATACACGCACACACACACCTTTGTTTCTGGAGGTAGCTGGCTTGGGTGTGTGGTGGGGTCTGAAATTTGGTCTTTAAGATTTCTTAGCAAGTGCTCTGAGCCACCTTTCCAGCCCTAGGAAATAACTTGTGTTCTTCCAGGTAACTATTTTACAGCACAACAGGCCAGCAGCTTCCTTAAATCTCCAACTCCTCCTCCGTCATCTAAGCCAAGTCTCTCTCGAAAATCGTCTGTGGAGCTCAGTCAAGTCAGCATGCTTTCTCCTGCCGCCCTGTCACCTGCCAGCTCTTCACAGAGTGAGTCATGATTTAAACTCTTGCAAAAATTTTCATAAAGCTTTGCAGTAGTGTTTCTTGAAGGCAGCTTTTATTCAGTCTATGAATGGTGAAGTCAGAATGCACTGTGTACCCAAAATGTTTAAGTTGCATGAAACTCCTGGTAGAATTCTTGTTGGCTGTGTATATTACATGTTTAATGTAATTATATTTGCTTTTCTGTATCTATGTATGCACTCAGTGTATACCTTTCTTTTAGGCCTGTCGCCTATAAGCTTGTTGTGTTCTTTAAAAATTAACTTGGCAATAAGGTTGCAGAGTATTATTTTCAGTGCCCCCTACTATCTTTTTCTTACTATATAAACTGTGGCTGATACCAGAAAGAAAATGTGAGAGTGAATTATTGGAGGTACTACCTTTGTATGTGTAAGACACCAGCAGGTTCCAAGGTTATACGCAATAAACTGAAGAGTAGTATTTGAAAGCATGCACTTCCACACTATTGCAAGCTGTCACTAAAACGTGATCATCTGAACATAGGAAAGTAGAATTCTCACTTTTGGATACCTTTTTTAACAACAAGTAGAGGCAATATAGGAGTGCTAGGTTTAATGTGGGAGAATTTCTTCAAATGACTATCTGAATATATTAGGTACTAATTCGGGGGAGAATTCCAGTTTTTTAGCTTTTTTGTTTTTGTTTTTTTGCTTGGTTGCTAATGTGTGCTGTCAGTGTACTGCACAGTGCTAGGATGGTCCTAGATATTAACATCTGCATCCTGATAGCTCAAAAGGTGTAATTTTTCTGCCTTCTTGTTTTGCACAAAGAAAAATAAATACATCTTCTGAAAGTCTTATTCATACTTCTCATGTTGTGGGTGTGGATTGTGGTGATCTGCTGCACACAGTTGTGTTAAGTCAGGTTGGGGTGACAGCTTCTGGACATTCACATCTCTCTCCTTTCTTTCTGCAGGACATGAAAGCTAAAAAAGGAAACACCTCAAGAGCTTTTGCTTTACTTTTTTGGTTTCATTTTTTTTTATTTTTTTAAAGTTGATAAACTGTGCAAACTTCATTCACAACAGATTTTTCTATACATTCTACATTTAAACAGAAGTACACAGTTACTGTTAAAGATGCAGTATTATCTACACAGTACTTGCTTTACTCTTTGTAAATTTGTCAGGGTAAACTTGGTATGTTGGGAATTAAACATGTATATCTTGGTGCCAAATATAACTGATAACCTTGTGTAGCTTACTAAAAATGTTCAGTTTATCTCAGTTAAACTAAGTAAGCAGTATTAAGGAAGTCTTGAACTATTGAAATCATAAATAACAAAAATTAACTTTTCAACCTTGTAGACAAAAGACAGCATGTAGGAGACTAACTTTTCAGTGGGTGTGTGGTAGAGTGTACGTGTACTTCCACTGTTTCTGTGATAGCATCTGGAGTGGGGCTTTAGGTGATATACTGCATCCTTAATTGTAATTGAGTGTAGCAACACTCATGGATCTTGTAGAGAGTTAACACTTGCAGTTCACTGCTTTAAAAAAAATGGAACAAATTTATCAGTGCTAAGTAAAATTCCATTAACCTTATTTTAAAAAGGACCGGCCATTTATAACAAACTAGCAATTTTTATTTTTCTCAATGAGCAGGATCTGGAACTCCTAAGCCATCTACTCCTACACCAACCCCTTCATCGGCCCCACACCCTCCTGATGCTCAGAACTCAACTCCTAGTACCCCTTCAGCCACCCCATCTCCCCAAGATTCAGGCTTCACCCCTCAGCCCACTTTGTTCACTCAGTTTGCTCAGCAGCAAAGGGCTCTGAGCCAGGCAATGCCTGTGACAACCATTCCTCTTTCTACCATGGTAACATCTATAACAACAGGAAGCACGGTCTCCCCGGTCATGGCTGACTCTGCTGGGCTTAACTCCGTCAGTGTAGTGAGCTCTGCTGGGTAAGTTGACAATGTTAAAGACTGTTTTATTTGTGAGATTAAGAACAAATTTTACATTAAAAGATGTAATTTGATATAGTTAGGAGCTGCTTCATGCGAATGGTATAATTTAGTAACAAACTACCTGTACACAGGTGCAGTTCATGCTCGCCCAGGTTTTGTTGTTTGCCTGTTGTTATTGTCTTTGAATCACTAGGGCAGGGCTTTACTTCTGCTCACTCGACTTAGACTTAGACAAATGTCTAAGGATGTGCTCATTATGTAAGCCAGGCTTGTCACACTTTAGCACTAAAATGAAACTTAGCCTAGAAATTTGAATTTTTTAAAAAAAAATGTTATATTTCTTGGGGGTATATATGCCACAGTGCACATGGAGAGGTCAGAGGATGACTTGCAGGTTTTGGTTGGTTTTCCACCTTCATCTTCAGGCTCGGTGGCAGGTGCCTGCTGGACCATGTCACCTGCCCTAGGAATTAATTTTTTTTATTGTTTTGGTTTTTTGAGACGGGTTTTTGTGTGTGTGTGTGTGTAATAGTCTTAGGTGTCCTGGTAGTAGCTCTGTAGAACTCACAGAGATCCACCTGCCTCTCGAGTGCTGGGATTAAAGGCGAGCGCCACCAGTGCCTGGTGAAGTTAATTTTAAAGACAGATTTGTTTTATAGTTTTTTAATCTGAAGAACGGCGAGACTGTATTTGCATTCCTAGTGTGTAATGCTCTGCTCCTTACCCTGCAGTGCAGCCCAAGCTCTGAAGAGTGCCTCAAACTCCATGCTGGGCTGTGACACTGGCGCCATTACTCCTGCAGGAAAAAGCCTGGGCAGCGGCCTTCTTCCCTCAGGATGCCTCTTAACAAATGCACTGCCCAGTGCATTGCCCGCAACTTCTCAGACAGGTTAGAATAAGTACATGTGAAAGTCTCTCGTTTATCTTTTGTGTGTGTGTGTGTGTGTGTGTGTGTGTGTTTATTTGTATTTAGTGATTATTTTTTTAAAGATAAGGTGTTATTGGTGATTTTACTCTTCAGTCTTTAGGAGGCCTGCCGCTTAGCTCCCAAATAAATACACACAAAGTCTTATTCTTACTTATAAATGCTTAGCCCTAACTTGGCTTATTTCTAGTCATCTTTTATTAAAGTATCCTATCTATCTCTTGTTTTTGGGCTTTTAGCTTTCTCTATTTCTGTATACCTTTCTTTTGACTCCTTGGCTTGCTATGTAGCTGATGTCCTCCTCCTTTGCCTCTCTGCTCTCTCCTCCTAGATTTTCTCCTCCTATTTATTCTTTCTGTTTGCCAGCCCTGCCTATCCTTTTACCTGCCTTGCTATTAGCCATTCAGCTCTTTATTAGACCAATCAGGTGTTGTAGACAGGCAAAGTAACACAGCTTCAGGGAGTTAAACAAATGTAACATGAACAAATGCAACACATTTTAAAATATTTTACAACAACAGGGTCTCAAAAACTGACTTCCTGCTTGGTATGTGCTGATCTTCCTGTTTCCACCTCCCAGAGCTGGGATGACTGGTTTGTGTCTCCATACCCAGATTAAAAGCTGTTATTTTAAGAACATACATTACTAAAAACACTAAATGTTTTTCATAGTTTTATTTCTCAGATACTTAAAAGGCCTTTTTTTAGTTCTGATACACCTAGCAAACAGCTTCTGGGAAGAAACCTGTTAAATCTATAAGTTTGTACACATCATGTCTTCTGCTTTGCGTAAATAATAATAAATAAATAAGTAACCTTATTCTTGTCAATAGTAATGACAATAAAAATGTATCTTCTACCGCTTTTGGCATAGTAGCTAAACACCTAAATTCTTACTTGTGTAATTTTGGCAAGTTGCTTTTTTATATTTCCCCAGAAATAAAATGGTGATAGTAATAATAATTTTTCTCATAGGAGAATAAATACATGTCAAACAGTATTTACATTGTACCTGTGCCATTAGGAACGTTCTCGTTGCCATCCTTTATAGTAGTAGGTCTTGGATAGTTATTACCTTGTGGCCCAAAGCAGTGGGAATAAGTGTGCTGGTTATGATGCCCTTTAATGAATGTGTGTGATGCCTGGGACCAATTCCTTTTCTCACCAGTGGTGGGAGCGGGTGGGCAGCTCAGAAATAAACCGACCAAAAGCTTTCTCGGTTATAGAAAAAACAGAAAGTATAACGTAAATATGTTGTTATTTTCTAATTCTAGTTGTGCGTATTTTGATGAGAAGGGGCCATGGATATTAAAGTCACATCTAGAATTTTAGATATTTATATTTATGTGTAAGGAGCTTCTAGGGTTTCTATTGCTCCAGTGCTGTCCTTAGAGAAGCCATTTAATCCTTTTCCCAGACTCAGTGTCATTTGCATTCTGACTTTACTTGGTCTTTAGAGAAAGAGGAAGTCTACCAGTGCCTTTATAAGCTGGGAAGCTGCATGCAGGAGTCACGTTCCTTTGTATGCTGTGCCACAGTGAGACACTAAGTGGATGCCAGTCACTGGTACATGTTTGCACAGCAGTGATAGCGCAAGCCATTTCTCCTCAGGGACTGTTTTCCTGAAATGGGACACATCTGAGACTTCTTCAGGTTCTTGTACAAGGCTTTGATGACATCACATGCCAGTTTTCTGTATCTCTTTCTATAAATAACATCTAATAGAGGACTACATATTTTTGTTAATTTTTTAAGAGCTTCCCATGTCTTCCTCCCAAATGTTTGATTACAGGCACAAACCACTGTACCTAGAGTAGATAATTTTTAATCTGTATTCAGATTGATGTGAACAAAATTTGCACTTATTTTTATGTTTTGTGGGGCACACCATTTGAGACAGGGTCTCACTGTGTACCTGTGGCTGTTTTGGAACTTACTATGTAGATCAGACTGGCCTTGAACTTAAAGAGATCCTCCACCTCTTCCTCCAGAGTGCTAGGTTAAAATGTATCACCACCACACTATCTAATTTACACATACTTAGAGACCAGGGTCAACAGACTGTTGCTATACAGTCTGCTAAGAACGTTGTTTTATATCTGTATGTGTGAGCATCCTGTGGCTCAAGTTCAGAATCAGGACAGCCTACAGTCATCTGTTCTGTCCTTCACCATGTGAGTCCTGAGGTTGAACTCAGGTCACCAGGGCTTGGTGGCAAGTGCCACTACCCATGAGTCATCTTGCTAGTACTTTGTTTTGTCTTTTCTTAAATTTGGAATTAATAAGCCATTATATCATAACTTTGGTTTTTATCTTTACAAAAGTTAGTGTTCTTTTAACATTTTGGTGATTGGTATTTTTTGTTTGTTTGTTTGTTTTTCTTTGGTTTTGTTTTTGTTTTTGAGACAGGGTTTCGCTGTAGTTTTAAAGCCTGTCCTAGAACCAGCTCTTGTAGACCAGGCTGGCCTCAAACTCACAGAGATCTGCCTACCTCTGCCTCTTGAGTGCTGGGATTAAAGGCATGTGCCACCACTACCCAGCGATGATTGGTATTTGGAATGCAGAATTTAGTATTTATTGTATGTCACTGAGGACTGTAAACATTTAAACTGTGGCAGTTAAAATGCACAGGGACGGTAGTTTTGTTCCTTTCACAAAGTGTAGGCGATTCTAGATGACTTTGTTCAGCAGTATGAGAAGTGAAGAAGTCTGAAATGTAGATTATAGTTTATATCTAGTACCCTGCAACTTAGAATAAAATGTCAATAGTGACAAATAATAAAGCAGTTCTTTTGTTGTTGAAGGGTTTTTAAATATGTGTAAATTAATCATTTGGAGAAAGGACAGTGATGTGTTTTCACATGTTGAAGTCTAAATTTTCATTTGTAATACTTTGTTTTATTATAACCATTACTTTTATTTAACAGGTATCCCATTTGGTTTAAAAAATACTTCAAGTCTCAGGCCTTTAAATCTACTCCAGGTAAACATAAAACAGTGCTTTTGACTTAAATTTTTATATTTTGTTTTTTTAAAAACAACATATTTATACATGTTAGCATATGAAAATTTGAGGTCTATCTGGAATCTTGTAAGGGTATGTGTATTGCTACCTTTATGTAGTTAAGTGCAAATAAAAATAATGGGTGTTCTATAGATGCGGCGTTCATTGGCTTTAGTCTGTCTGATCAAGAGCTTGTTTACCCCAGTGAGGTGGTCCTGGAAAAGCTCCAGCCTACAGTAGTGGCAGTACAGACACTTGCAGACATGTATGTGCTGTTAGCTCATCTTGAGTTTTTGTGCTTAGAGGTTTCAAAACTTTGGTACACATTATTTCCCCCAAGGAGATTATACTTTCTTAATACAGTGGTATATAACTACTAGTCATTCTGTAAATGTTTGTTGGGTCTAATATATACCGAATGATGTGGCCACCTTACCTTTTTTCCATTACAGTATCACTGTACTCTGAGATAGAAAATGGACCACCTGCTTCACATGGGCAAGGTCTCAGGTTGAAGAGCTAGCAATGCATGAGAGAGGAGACGAGGACTAGAGACTAGAGCACTCTAAGTCCCATGCTAGCTCCTTTACTTCCTGGTCCCTCTGTGTGCTCCAAGTTACTTATCCCATTACCCTCTCTTGTTCTACTTCCCCTTCTTTATGTGTAATTCTTTTAGTTAGCATATAAAATAATGGCTTTCATTATAGTATGTCCTTTTCCTTACGTACATTCACCTATCTTCATTCCCTGCTCCTTCCACACTGGTCTACTTTTTTCCTCCACAGAGTGTCCCCTCTCCTTTCAGTGTGCACGTGACTGTTTAAAATGTAGACTCTACAAACTATTAGATGCTTAATACTTCTTTTTGTGTTTTTCTGCTGTTACCCTTAACTTGCTTTATTCCCCACGGTTCTTTAACAGTCACATATTAAACTAGTAATTTGGAAAATAGATAGTTGTCTGCAGAGAACTTAAAGGTAGACTTGAAGATAAAGATCTGATAATACAGAACTGTGGATTATTGAGAAATAGCAATACTGGACAGATCAGCCAACCTCATATATAACTGATAGGGAAGTTTGGATTGAACTAAAACTGTTTATGTGGTATAAATACAGTCAGTATGTGCAGGCCAGTGGCAGAGCTGTGCACTGGTGATGTGGGCACAGCTAGAGCATACTGCTTCATGTTAGCATATGTCTTGAGAAGTCTTTCATGACAGATAAAAAGGAATGAGAACAAAGCCACTTTGTCTACTAGTAAAAAAGAAATACTGAGCCTGGACTACGTCAGATTTAGTGGGTTTGGTTAGGTTCAGAATAAGAGCAAGATAAAGGTCTCTACAGTAAAGGCACTTTCTTAATCAGCCCTAGAATTCCTTACCCTGTTCTATTAAAATGGTTATTTTTAGGGTTATTACTAAAAGACTAGAACAAATTTGGGAGATGGGTTGTCTTACACAAATTTCTGAATCATAACTTTGGTTTTTGAGGACAGATTGTGAAGTTCAGGTTAGCTTTGAACTCTCCCTTCTCAGCCTGTTGGGTGTTAGGAATAAATATAGGTGCTCCAGTGTGCCACGATGCCCAGTTACTTTGTTCAGTTTCTTAGCGTATGTGATGTTTTTTTGTGGGGATGGCAAAGAAGTGATAAATATTTAAAAACTGTAAATTTGGATAGCTATTAACTAGAAGCAGGTAATTTATATTTGAAAATAATATGGGGGGAGAAAGCAGTAGGACTTAAAAATAATTTCTGGGTGTAGCCTGATGAAGCACAGGTAGCTTGTTTTGCTTCAATGTGGTGTATGTATGTGGAAGTTTAAAAGCTGGCCCAGCAGTTGCTGAGCTCCATCTCCAGTCCTTCTCTTGCTGTCTTCATCTGTTTCCTCAGAGCCTAGGAGACTGCTTGGCCCCTAGCTAATTATCTATGGATATTTGTAAGGGAATTTAAATATTTTACATGGGAACAATGGAAGTAGCTAATTCTTGTTTAAATTCTGAATAGCTTCCTGGTGGTTCACCCATTTTTAACACTCAGCAGCAGCAACAGCTTCCTCAGTTTGTACAACAGCCTCAACAGCAGCAGCTACAGCTCCCGCAGTTTGTACAACAGCCTTCAGCTTCAAGTCCCCAGCAGCCAGAGGAGCAGGTATGGGATTTTTAGCATCTTTCTGTATTTACATTTTCACTGTGGAACTAATTTAGGACATGTTTTTCATACATTTCCACTGTTTTAGTTTGTTGTTCCTGTGTTGTTTCTCTTTAACACCAGTAGCTGCAAGTTTTTCTAATGATAGCATGTCTGAATGAGGTCTCCATCTTCACAAGTAGTGTCACACAGCCAAACAGTTAATGGCAGAGGCAGGTGGCCCCACATCATCTTCTGTTTGTATAATTATTGTTAAGATTTATTTATTTATTATATGTACAGTATTCTGTCTGCATGTTTGCCTGCAGGCCAGAAGAGGGCACCAGATCTCATTACAGATGGTTGTGAGCCACCATATAGTTGTTGGGAATTGAACTCAGGTCCTCTGGAAGAGCAGCCATTGCTCTTAACCGCTGAGCCATTTCTCCAGTCCCTTTTGTGGAAATTTATTACCGTTGCAGTGGATCTGTGTTGGCCGGAAGTACTGGGCAGTGGGAACAAAGACAAAAGCAGACACTGCCAGTGAGAATGTAATTAAATAAATTGAAGTTTAAAGAGAGGGGACAGTTGGGACTTTGGCTGTTCTGTAGAATCATTTAGGAACCTAAATATACTTATTCCTGGGTCCCACCTTAAGGGTCTCAGCTGATGCTGAAAACTACCCTATCAGCCCTCTTAAACTTCACTCCTTCAGGTCTTCAGTAGATGAAACTCATCCTCTGGCAGGCTTATCAGAGAGGACAAACTGATAACTTTCTATATTATTAGTACATTAAGGGCTCTGCTTCACTGATAAGATGTCTGGTTTTCCTTCCTTCCTTCCTTCCTTCCATCCTTTCACTTTTAAAAAACAAATTTTATTTTCTTTATGTCCATATATGGGTAATGGTGAACATGAGTCCAAAGGACTGGTAGGTCCTGTCCTTCCACTGTTGGGTTCTGTGTTCATCCTTGGGGGAAAGTGCCTTTACTGAAATATAGTGTTGGAGCTTTTGTTGTTGCTGTTTTTGAGGCAGGCTTTTACTCCAGCCCAGCTGGGAACTCAGCATTCATTCTGCCCCAGCACCCGAGTGCTGTAAGAACAGGCGTAAGCAATGCCAGCTGTTTGCCATTTACATTTAAGTAGTATTGAGTACATTCACACTGTTGCACAAATTATTTTTTGTCTTGAAAAATTGAAACTCTATAAGCAACTGATAACGTCCTCAGTCCAAACACCACCATTGTGCTGTATTTTTGATCTTCACCATCCTGAGTGCCTCATGTAGGGAGATGGAATCATGGTCCATGTGTCCTTTTGCATCTCTTGCTGTCTCCGCAGACAGATCATCATTTGGATATGTGTCGAGAACTTGTTGGGTCTTACAGTGCTTCTCTTACTTCCCTGAGACACTACAGTGTTCTGCTGTCATGCCGCACTGTCTTACACTCCCACAGCAGTGAGAACAAGGGTCAGTCTTTCCACTTCCTCACAGATGGCTGCCTAACTTCTGCTCTTGGGGTTTTTACTTTCCTCTGCTATACTTTTGCATTCATATTGAAGAGATATAATTGACAAATTCAACTGATGAAACTTTTCTCCTTTATTTTCCTCTTAGAGTTCAGCAGTTTTACTTGCCTTTCTTACAATTTATCAGAAACTTTCTCTCTCTGACTTTATATGATCTTGAGAGGGATGAAAAGACAAAGATGACAATCTTGTTAAAATTTTATTATTTTTATATGTATGGGTGTTTTGCTTGCATATCTATGTACCATGGGTACTGTGTCCCGTTGCTATGCATGGTACCTGTGGAGGCCAGAAGAGGTTATCAGTTCCCTTGGAACTGGAGTTACAAATGATTGTGAGTGACTGGGTGACTGGGTGCTGAAAATCAAACCTTGATTCTCCAGAAGAGCACCTAGTGTTTTTAATCATTGAACCATTTTTGCAGCCCAAATTATTTTAACTCTTATAATCTTAATTTATTTAGTTATTCCACCTAAGATCCCAAAGAGTGGCCTTTATCCTTTATTGTGATGAAACCTATTATATTTAGTGTGTGTGAATGTTGTTTGTTTTGCAACAGGCCCTTACTCTGTAGCCTTCTAGGGAAGCACCAAACTCTTGCATTAGTTCCAAACACTGGGATTGCAGCAGGAGCCTGACAGGCACAGTGCTTTCTCAATTATTGAGTTGAGTAATTCTATCCATTCATTTCCTCCTCAGCTCTCCTTAGGCTGCTTTCCACAAGTTGTGATACATTATATTTCTATTTTAATTCTACAAAATATTCTCATTTGATTTTAACAGTAATTTTCCACTGTCCTCCTTCTAAGTACTGGATTACAAGCTTGAACCACCACAGCTGATTTTGAAGCTTTATCTTTAGGTGTAGACATTTAGAATCAGTATGGCCTAATTGACCTCTATAATTAGTAAATGACCCTCTATATCTCAATTTTTTGCTTTATTAATACTGATTGTGTACCTTTCCTATTCTTTTGTTTTTTGCTGAATGCTTTAGTAGTTGGTAGTTAATTTTTATTCATGGTTTTTAGTTATTATTCTAGCTTGCTGGTAAATATCTCATTCTGTTTGTTTATAGATAGGTAGGTAGATGGTAGATAGATAGATAGACAGACAGACAGACAGACAGACAGACAGACAGATAGATAGATGAGTCTTTGTGGTCATTTTAGGAAAGAAATTATATCCAATGCATTGCTTTTGTGCATTTTTGGGTTTTTCTTTTGTTTTATAATAGTGATGTGAGGTTTTAATTTAGTATTTTTGTTCATTCCAAGCTTGCTACTTCTAAATGTGTTCATAATTTATATTTATATGAAACCTAAGCTACTGTTTATTCTTCCTCATACATCAAAGAGATGCTGTGTTTTCACTGGCTCAATTTGTTTTGCCCTTTTTGCACAAGTCACTTTTTTTTTTTTAATTCAGGGATCTGAACAAGTTTTAACTGCTCAGGAACAGGCCTTAACTGCTCAGCAAGCTGCTATTATTAATCTTACTGGAGTAGGAGGCTTTCCACAGTCACAGGCAGCTGGTAGGTATCATCCTGACTTCCTTCCGATCTCGCTGTGTAAATTATTTCCCTTTTCTTTCTTACAAGCAGTAATCAGAAAAAGACTGAAGTATTTAATCCGTGAACTACAAGATTAACAAACAGCTGACCAAGAATTTTTCCTTAAAAATTACTTTGACAGCTGATTATGAAAGCTTTGACTCACATACTTATATGTTCTCTTTACAGTGGTTAGCTGGCAAACTTTTACATGTTCATCTCAGTTCATAGAAAGCCGCCAAAGCAGTTTTCAGTGGTTAATTCCGTTTTCTTAATTACCTGGGACCACATTGTCCTAGATTGCATAATTTTCTCAGTTTGTATTGTATGAGTTAATTCTTTATAATTAGCAAAACTTATGTGAGTGGAGGAGGAGGAGGAGGGGAGGGAGGGGGAGGAGGAGGGAAGGAGATGGAAATTTTCAAATATAAAAAAAAATAAACCATGAGAAGAAAAAAAAAAAAAACTTATGTGAGTTACTTGTTTATAAAAATGAAACTAACTTGAATGTTCCCACTTGAAAGTAGGGAATGAATGAAAGTAAGAAATGGTAAAAAGGTAATACTGTATTGAATTCTGACTTCACATTTGAATAAACCAAGATAGAATTTTAATAAAAATAATTAGCAAAGCTATAATGAAATTTGAGGATTCAGTAAATTGTCCCTGTGTGCTGGCTTTGCCTTTAGATTTCTGTAACTTCTAGTTTTCAAGTTTAATGTCCCTTAGTAAGAGTAATTCACACTTGGGTTTTGAAACTAATTCTTACAAAGAGCTGTAATTTAGAATTTGTGAATTTCCAAATGCAGATTTAACTAATGTACCTTTACCACACAAGTCATTTTTCTAAAATAGCCATAGTAACTTTGTGAAAAGAATTGTAGACAGATCATGAAACTTTGTCTGGTTTCAGACAAACTGCACTCACTTAAGCGTGGTCAGCCTTTTCACCTCTTTGAGAATGTGGAATGATAGGGATGGCCCGATCAGGTGTAAGTCTTAGTTCATCTCTGCGAGCTCACTGCATGTTGTGTTTTAAAAGAACGTACATCATATAAGGGTGGCTTTCGGACAAAGGTCCAGTATCAAGTTCCATTGGGATGCAACGAGGATGTCATGGAGACAGAATGTAGTTGAGGTGCTAGAGTGTTTCTGTACTTCAGAACACTGAGTACAATGCATAAACCTATAACCAAAGCATTCTTCAGGTGGAGAAGAGAATCAGGAATTCAGGGTTAGCCGTTTCTACATAGTGAGTTCTGAGGCCAGCCTGGGATAAGACTTAAGAGAGAGAGAAAGGAAGGAATGCCCTTCCCTCTGTATAGCCAGAATGTTTTGGAATCAGTGATACCCTTAATTAGCAGGAGACAAAATTTATTGTGAAATAGGTATGATTTGTTACTTAAGGTAATTTCTATTTTTTCTCATTTTCTATGCCGTGTTTTCCAACCCTGGTCGCCCTCAAACTTTTTAACTGGCCTGCTTTCCCCTTCTCCTGTAGTGTTGTCTCAGCTTGGCTCTGCCGAGAACAGATCTGAGCAAAGCCTTCCTCAGCAGAGACTCCAGCTCTCCTCTGCCTTGCAGCAACAGCAGCAGCAGCAGCAGCAGATTCAAGTAATCTAGCAGCTTCATTTGATTAATTAAAACCCTTAAGTTCCAAAATACTGCTTTGCCGTGGGGCTTTCCTGCTAAAGCGATTGATCAGTAACTTAGTTTTATTTTTAGAAATCTGACATGCCAGTCAGCTTGGAGCACTAAGTGTAAATTATAATAATGCATACTTTAAATCCTTTTTAAGGTCTTGGTGGCACATTTCACACACCCCTTTAATGTGCAGTGTATTTTGAAATAGTTTTAAGTGCCAATTATTAACTTTATAATTTTATGCTGTGGGAGTGTTCCCATTGGTTTAAAAAAGTGTTGCAAATTATTTTAGGAAAGGGTGTCAGCACACTGTGATCAACTCTTGATAGTGTATTTTGGTATGAATCATTATACAACAAAATGGTAACTGAAATTGCTGCATTACTGCAGTATGGACTGCCAGGGCTAAGTAACAGATAATTGTATCATTTTTTTAAAGCCCTCAGCAGGTTTTTGCACAGTCCTAGTTTGGAGAAGTACACTTTGCTCCCCCATGCTTCCTCTCTGAGGCTTGTTTTCATCACTCCTGGGAAGCAACTGGCCACACCTGTGCATTTAGCATAACGTGCTCTTTTCTGCTCCTCCGTTTTGCAGCAGTTGCGATTCTTGCAGCAGCAGATGGCTATGGCGGCGGCCGCCGCACAAACAGCCCAGCTCCATCGCCACCGGCAGACAGGCGGCCAGGCCAAGAGTAAAGTGAAGCGAGGCGTGCCAACCACTCCAAAATTCTGAGCGATTTTCTTTCCTTTTGTCTTTTCTTTCTTACTTGTTTTTTTACAAACACAAGACCATTGAATGAATTGTATTTCTGCTTCCTTTTCCTCCTAAGATGTCAGTATTTTACATCGATAGATGGTGCATAGTTTATATAAAAGCACAACTGTGGTTCTTACAGTTAAATGTTTTCTTGTATATACCATCTACAGAAATAATCTTAAGAACTACTAGAAATATCTTCCAAAAGAATGTAGTTTGGTATTTATTTAGTATAAAAAGCCTGTGCACAGTGTAATAAATACAGTTTTTACATCTGTTTTGCAATTGTTGCGGCTTCATTTGTGTTTCATACTCTGAATGACTTCATCTAGTAGCTTGTTCACTTCTTTGTGTCTCGTAACTGCTCGACTCATGCAGTCCTGAAGTTTAGCTCCAGTAAGTCCACTCCCACCTGAAAAATTAGGCCACTTTTCAGTGTTTCCATTATTTTGTGAAAGTTGAAGACCATGTCAAGTGTTTGTTTTGAAATCAAACAACATCTAAATCAAGTGGTGTAGTCTCAAGACCTGCAGGTTAGTTTTAGAAAGACTCTAGAAGACAGATATGTCCTAAGTTTAGGATGACACACAACACTGAAACAGCAAAGACCATCATAAACTTACGTCACCTAAGCAGCCAAACATCCCACACTCCACTTGACACCCCAGCTATTCCCCACTGCAGTGAAAAGACCATACCTGGCTTGTGAAGACAACACAGTTTGTCTTCCTCATCCATTACTATTGTTAAGGTTCCTGTTGACAGGTGTTCTTCCTCTCCAGTAGGATCAACTATCAGCAAAGTGCTACATAAACAACAAAAAGGTATTAAAACAATGTGCATGGAGGGGGGTAGGGTATCATTTCTAGGAAGAGACTAATTTCAAACAGTATTAAAAGACCTGCTTTGATTTCAGCCTATGGAAGAGCTAATCCAGGACTGAAGGAAGCCAGAGTGGCAGCACCCTGCAGCCCAGTACGTAGGAACTCCTTGCTCTTCAGCTTTGGGAATTTCTTAGATTCTGCAGCAAATGCTGGAGACAGTTTCAGAAGTTTATAGAGTAGTAGCTTGGAGCATAGCTCAGCAATGGAGCACTTGCCTGGTATGACCCAGCCCCATACAATCCCTGTCACCATAAAGGAAAGGGGCATAAAGAAACATAGGGGCAATTGGTGAACACAGACTTATCCTGTACATCAGGATGCCAAGCAGATGGGAGCTCTGACTAAAGGAACTGCAGGGCAGGGCTCAGATGTCCACAGCAAATTAGGGTTGTTGATCAACTGGAGGACATTTCTTGTAAAGACAGCTAAATAACAAGATAACAAGCTATTAGCTTAGAACCCAGAATGGTACATTTGGTTAACTTACTCATCAAACACAGCAAAGGAAGTTGCAACTGGGGTTGTTCTAACATTCAAGTAACTTTTCTTCTTTAAATTAACTTCTGCTAAAGCAGTTTCTTCATTTATAGTTACTTCAGGCAACTGTACTAGAAAAAGGCAAGTAAACATATAAAATAAATGTGGTACATAGCTTCATTTCAATCCTTTCTTTACTTTTCCCCCTATTTAGCTTATCCAGAACAATTACTGATTTGTCAGGATCTCACTATGTAGTGTAGCCCATTTAGCTTGGAATTCACTGGAATTAAGAGTTGTGTGCTACTCACCTGTTACCAGTATAATTCTATTTTGTTTAAGTATCTCATAACAATTGAGGTAACTATGGTGGATGAAAACTGCTTTTCAGAACTCACCTTATGTTCCAGCCAAGCTGTTTTTTGTTTTTATTTTCCCCAAAAAAAGGGTTTCTCTATGTAGTCCTAGCTTTCCTAGAACTCGCTCTGTGGACCAGGCTGGCCTAAATCCCCCTGCCTTTCCTCCCAAATGCTGAGATTAAAGGCATGCACCGCTGCCCAGCTCAAAATATCTGTAATACTCACTCGTCATCTACCCTCCGAATGCAGTAAGTGCTGCTCTTCACTATTGTTTTATTACAAAGGAAGCAAACAGGCTGGACTATACTAGTACTACTATTAACTGTATCTTCCACTAACAAAGTTGGATGTTTTAGATAGAGGATCCTGTTTGGCAGTCTGAACTGGCTTCAAACTGCCATCCCCTCCTCACCTGTGTGGTGAGGTTACAGACACAGACAACCATGCCTGCTTTTTATTGTCGATTGCAGGTCATGTAGAATGACCTGGAATATGCACAAGTGATATTCTAAGACATTACCAAATCACCCAGACCCTTACTAGGAAACATCACTATCAGGTGATATTTATGTCTGCCTGTATGAGCTACCTGGGTTACAGTGAGAATCCCCTATTCAAGTCAGTAGATTCTAGGAAGGACGGCTGCCCTAATGACTACAGATGGAAACAGTCAAAGCAGTTCTAAAACACTACAGAATATAAAACTAGGATGTCCGTCCACTTTCAGAAAACCCTGTAAATTTAACTAATTTAGGAGCACAAGCTGGACAAGGTAGTTCATACTTAGAATATCCTCAGCCTCTGAGATGCTGAGGTAGAAGGGTTAGTTCAAGGCCAGCCTGGGCTATGAGGTGCTTGCTGTCTGACAGCACAAACATGCAAATGATGGTTACATCTCGGTTTGAAAACCCTGCCGAAGGTTTTGACCAGCTGGACTCTGACCGGATTAGCAAGAAAATGTTTCATTTAGGCTGCTTACCATTCTTTAGAGCTGCTAACAAAGCAAACGTGCAGGCATCCAAAATGTTTCCATCGTAGTCTAGGCAAATAAGATCACAGTATAGGACCCAAGCAAGCTAAAACAGTTCACACAAAGTAAGTTAGACCTGATAATACAACAGTGCTGTTTCCTTAGGCTTAAGAATTACAGAACCGTTGATTAGATAAGTAAGATTTGAAAGCCTAAATTTTTCCCCTATCATTTATAAAGTACGAAGTCAAAGTGGTCAGGTTGGGCAAGCTAGGCTTTTAACGAGCAAACCAACAAGTGATAAACTTGTCCTTTTCCCTAAGTAGAGCTATAGGTGCAAAGAGGAAGGTTTATTCTTGCTGCTAGGTTAATAAGTGAAAGGCCCAGCTGTAATCTGTGCTCTCAATGTACAATGTAGGTTTTACATGCTAGTTAGCACTATTAGTAAAGGAAGGCAATATAGGAAGATTCCACATGGGTTCACCGTAAATATCAACACAAGCAAAACCTGATCTAAGGGATAATAAAAGCCTTTTTTTTTTTAAGAGGAAAAGTGTGTGTGAGTTAACCTTGGCTTGAAAGTTAGCTCCCACGTTATTTATCACTTGTTAGTTGGACACGATGGCAGAAACCTGTAATCCCAGCATTTGGGAGATTAGGGAAAAGGACCAGGAGGTATAAAAATCAGCCAAGGTACACAGTGTGACCCTAGCTCATCAAACTTAATACCCAGTTGGAAAGAATTTATGAAGCAATGGTTTATTTAGACAATTATGGAATAATGATCTTTTACAAAATCCCTTCTAAACCCTAGAATCTCAGGGTTTAAGGTTGTTGATTCATCCCCACTACCATATTAAAGCACGTGTACAAAGCCACTTCAGAGTTCATAAAAGTTCAGTCTGTTCTTACCTTGCCTGGAGAGATGCATAAGTCCTCTTTCTTAATTATCTGTGAGCTTGATTTAATGATAAAGAACACAATAAATATGAAAGCAAAACATTTAATAATGCATGGTGGTAAAAATTCTTCATAAAAGTCTTACTTTTCAATGACATCTGCAACGAACTGGCTGGCTACTTGGGCCTCTTCTCCAGGAGGTCCAGTCCGAAACCTCGACGAACACAGCGGTGGTAGGTCCACATTAGGAACTGAAAAAAATACTGCAGCTAGGAACTAAACTTCCCCTGACAGCTGAGGTTCTGCTGTGGTCCACAGGAACCACGCAGTGAGATTGCAGCTGATAGAGCAGAAGGCTGGCCCACCAGAACGACTGCAATGGAGATAAACTCAGTTCGCAAGGCGCTGGGCATGCAGCCAGGAATGGAGTCTTTCATATAGATCACATTGGGACTTTCAGAGAGAAAGGGGGGTCCAAGCTTAGAGATTTGCCTTTGCTTTGCCTGGGTATATAAACTGAGAATTTTCCAGAATAGGAAGACAGCAGGAGAAGAGTACAAGTATGGAGTGGACAATTCATTTCATTCTCAGTCCTGCACTTGCTGTAAATCTGAACCCTGAAGGAACACCGAGGCTGGCACTCAGAGGTCTCTGATTAGGTTCCTAGTACAGGGACTGCCCATAGCACAGGTGATGGCCATGGGTAATAGACTCTTCGGGTGGAAAGCACAGCAGTGTTAAAATGACTTTTTCTCAGGTTGCCAAGCTCAGAGAAAAGGAAATTTATACTTGTCTAAAGTTTTCCCACAAAGTTTATTAAGCTTCAATCATAATTCTTTACAATTTTTCTGGTTTCTTCCCCCAAATACCTGTGTGTAGCAAGACAGTTCTCTGCTCACACCCAGCTATTCAAGTTCCTACCTTAAAGAAAAGATAACCCAAGACAAAAATATTGCCAAGTCTAAACTGAGTGCAGACAGACTTCAGTCCGCACTAATGGCCTTTACCTACAACTCACCCTTGGATAAGGAATGTATACAACTTGGTGTATAAACTGAGACAACCCACATGAGTTGGCGAAGTTCTGAGATGTACCTTACCTCTGTTATCGAACAAGCAGAAAGCTTTGGGATGAGGAGACATTATTTCTGACCACTACCTCAATTATCAGAACTCCACTACAAGAGTTCACTTTAAGCTTACTCGTGTGTTTGTTAAAATTACAATCGCATTTAACTCACCAACATATCCTCTATCAGGAGCATCTAGTGGTGGTGTTGCAAACTCCTACAAAAGCAAATAAATGTATTCCACTGAAAGGAGCCATTCAACACCATGAAGACAGTCTAGGAGTTAGTTACAGACACTGTACAAGACCTCCCCAGCCAATTATCCCACAATGAGCATCCAGAGTGCTTGGGGGATCAAGGACATTGGCACTGCCCTTCCCAATGGCTCACAGGGAAGTCAAAGAAGGGCGGTGTGAACAGACTGCTGCTCATCCTCATGATGAGGATCCGTGGGCTTCTGCCCCATCTGCGCACTTGTTCAGGAGCTGAGAAACTGAATTTAATCCGAAATGACACAACATGGCTAGACTTAGTAACTAGTAGGAGTCACAAGTACGACAACTAATAGTAACTAGCCCAGCTCAGCTGTCGACACACACTTCCTAGGCTCAGAGGCTTGGGGCAAGTTATTTGACCTATACGTTTCTCTGCTTTTGATGATAGGTGAACAGTACCTGCCTACTTGTAGGGGCTATTTCCAAGGTCCAAATGAGACGGCACCATTAAGTTCCAAGTATAAAGCTGGCAAGGAGTACATGTTCTGATAGCTATCACTTCAGCGTGACCACAGACCTCTAAAAGAGGAAAGTCGCTGAGTGTAATGTCAGAAAGGACAGGCTTTGTCATCAGACTCTGTTATGAGCCTGACAAACCAGGGGAAGCCACTAAACGTCATGGGCTGAGCAGGGGGTAGAGACCAGTAAAGCAGCAAAGCTCCTAAAAAGGTGCTCCCAAGGCAGGCGGCCAGCAGACAGCTACTGCTCCTTTAAGACTAACAAAGACTATGGACAGCTAAAAGCTAACACAGTAACAAGCTAATTTCAAAACAATCTTAGCAAAATTTTAAAATACAAGGTGCTGAGATTCAGTTATTTGCCCTGGAAGGGGTTACACCCAGGTCGGGGTAGATCTAAACTACGACCTTGTGAATCTGAAGCTAATTTGAACTAGGCCATCACCAGACACCAGTGAACCTACTGCTTTCACTCCACAGACTACTGTGGTGTTCCCCAGCTTCACGAGAGCAGAACCGTCCGCCGTGCTGATGGAGCCTGCAAAGGGAAACACGGCACGTATAAACAACCTTCTAAAAAAGCGAAGGAGAATGAATACACGCATTTTATTTGACTACAAAGTCACTGAGATGCTTTAGTCTGTATGCTTATCTGGCTCGACCTTTGCAGTTGCCTCTGGAACTTTGGACAGGTTCAGGCCAGTGATTTGAAAATGGTATCGCTACTTAATTTCTTTTTCTCTGTCCCCCAATTTGAGCTAATCAGCTTTAGATCAACTACAAAGCTGATACAAGAATCTTTTAACATCATCAAATACCTCAGGCATAGATAGTGTAATTGGCTGGGGGGAAAGTGGCACACAGCATAAGGGGGCAGGGTGCCATAGCAACTGAAATGAAGTGTATCTTCACCTATGTTGACAGTTGTGGTTCTGAATTCCCCAAGTTCTCTTCCATCGGGACGGCAGTTTTCTTTCTAAATGTGTATAAGGAAATAGATTACATATTTTCCCACTTATGCAGAGAACACATTAAGCCCCAATAATTTAAAGGAACTGAAAAACTATGCCTTGAAGTATGATATTTATCAAAGAGTCTGACATACGAAATCGCCTCTACTCACCAGAAATCTCCTGTAATACTCCAGGGGTTCCACAGTTCTGAAACATGGCAAAAAATGCGTTAAAGTCCGTCAGTGTGCATCCTAGAGTCTAAAGCAACCACTTAAGGGTGTGACGCTGAGGCATCAATCTCCACACGCTCAGGTGCTAACCATATTAATAAAAAGGCCTAACAGTAGCAACCCGTCTTCATCGGTCCCCTTTACTGTGCCCCAGTCAAGAGGACCGGAGTCTAAGGCCCTGGACACACTTAGAAGAGGATTCACTTGTATCAGCAACGCAACTCTAGTTCTGAAGCTGGGGACTCAGCATCGGACGCCATGCGGTAATCTGCATTGGCAGCACCTGTAACCTTAGCGACCACCAAGGACTGTGTTTTTGCAGTTACGGGAGGTTCCTGTGGCCTCATCAACTACACGCAGACAGAAGTCACAGCAGCTGTGAGTGCACGCCCTCGCAGACACACGAGCTAGCGGTTTACACGCGTGGGCAGCCTGGGGCTCCATCAGAGCCCCCAAAGGTCTCAGGTCCCTCCGGAGGCGGCACTCCGGTTTCCCGTGGAGAGCGGCCTGGTGCTCGGATGAGGTCGGGGGTCCTGGCTGCGCTGTCGCTCAGCGCCTCCCGTGGGCAGAGCCCTCCTGCTGCCTCACGAGCACTCGGGTCCCCGCCGCCGCCGCGCGCCACACCCGCACCTCCTGTGCGCGCCGCCACTCACTTGAACCCGGCCGCCATCTTCCCGCCTGCACCGCGCCGCGCCTGCGCAGACCGCCGCGCCTGCGCCCTTCCCTCTGCCGGCGTCTGCGGCGTAGGCGACTTGGAGGAGTCCTGGGTGGAGA
Source organism: Arvicola amphibius (assembly GCF_903992535.2). Taxonomy (NCBI): domain Eukaryota; kingdom Metazoa; phylum Chordata; class Mammalia; order Rodentia; family Cricetidae; genus Arvicola; species Arvicola amphibius. Next base: position 23,720,471 of record NC_052057.2, on the reverse strand, counting down.
AGCTGCTCCTTCTGTGGAGGCTGCTGTGCTCCCGGGCACGGGGCGTGAACAGCAGCTCCAGGGAGCCCAGGCGTCCCACGAGCACCTGCTTAGGTCCAGGCCTGATGGGGAGGCCGGGTCGGTACGGTCACAGCCGCCGTTGACGCCATCCCCGGGGTCCCACATCCCGGTGGTGCGCGCGCGCGCGCACACACACACACAGACACACACGCGCGCGCGCGCGCAATTAACCGGGGAGACTCTAAAACAGCCAGCGGCGCCAGGCACCCTTAAGATGACTGCACTGCAGGGCACGGGTGTGAGGCTGGCAGCGCTGGCAGTTCGCACGGGACCGGCCTGCAATCTTCGGTGGAGCCGCGCGAGGGCGCTGCGGGTGTCGTCGGACTCCTACAGAAATGCCAACTTGTCACCAATATGAAGAGAAATTCTTCCTCAAGTGCCAGAGGCCAGAAGGAAACTTTACCCAGCATCTGGGACTCACCTACCAAACAGCTCTGTTCTCGTGCCTTCCTACAAGGAAGAGAAATTGTAATTCCTACTTGACTTTCCCTGATGGGTCCTTTGGGGAGAAAAGAAATCCTGCAGTGTTTGCCCTCAGAGAGGAGGGCACGGTTGGCAGCTGTGACTGGGAAGAGGGGAAGTGAGGTGGCAGGACTGAAGCTTTCTAGAGACGTCCTGTGGGGAGAACAAGGGACATTCTGGGTGAGGATAGACTGAGTGACAACCCTGAGGGTCTTGGTAGATGACAGGCAAATCTTCCCTATGTGAATGTAGTATGCTGGGCTTGCTAACTCATTTTCAAAAGCAATCAATAAAATATTTTTCCCCTTCAGTGCCCGTGATGATGGACGAAGCCCTGAACTACCTGGAACAGAGACAGGTACCACTTCTCTTTCAATGTCAAATCCCCGGTTGAAACTGAAGCAGGTCAGCAGTTGTAGACCCCCAGCTAGGGGCACTGTGGGAGGCAGGCCCAGCGTGCAGCATGCTACCTCCAGGAGACAAACCAGGGAGCTGCCATTTCTCCAGTGTCCACTCCCCCTCCTAATTGTCTCTTGCTCGGTGATGTAGATTATGTACCAGTGAATGCGCCAGGCTCACTTCTGTGACGTCTGTGCATGTGCAGTATTCACGTACAGAGATCCGTTGAGGCCCTTCTAACAGAGTCTGTAGAAGTTTGCTTTTCAAATGAGTGCGTATTGATTATGTGATATGAAATTACAGCCTTAAAAAATTTAAATTATAAACTAATCACACAAAATTACAATATTGTAGTACAAACTTTCTTCAGCAACAGTCACCAGTACTGAGCTTCCTTACATCTAAACATGCATGCAGGTGCCAAACATCCTAGGCAGGCATGCAGCAGGGGATGTATTTCCAATCCAAAATGCACATTTTATATTCAGAATATATATATTATGTCTCTTGGAGTCGTCCTGGGACAGTTAATGATGAAGTGTGATTTATAGCACATCTCTTTCCGTCTCTGTCTAGAAATTCCTTATTTGGTTTGCTTTGGGTTGAAGGCACATTTCTTGGCAGAAAGGGGCTGTTACAGACTTGAGCTGAAGTGTGAAGCAAAGCAGAAGTGAACTGGGCTCCTCCTGTAAGGCTTCAAGAGTCCTGCACACATAGAATCTCCCTCTAACCTCAGATCTCATACATGGCCCTCCTCACCAGCCTGCTGTAGCATCACAGATGCCTGCTGCCTCCTATTGTGTGGTCCAGGGCAGATGTCTACCCATCATCTCTCCTGTTCCTTCCGAGCCCTTTATTCCATGTGGTTTGTGTACTACTGCCTGCATTGGTCCCTAGCAACTACACAGCTCTTGCTTAAATGATATCTTTGTTAGAGCTGGGAAAACGTCCTCATGGGTAAAGGCTCTGGCTGTGCAAGCCTGATGACCTGTGTTCAGTTCCTGAGAGCTCACGGTGGGAGGAGAGGACAAACTGCAAGTTGTCCTCTGACCACCAGGCATGTACACGCCCAAATGTGTGAGCACACACACACACACACATGCACACAAACATTAAAAATAAATTTGAGAGAATAATGTTTTAAAATACAGTTTTACACATTGCCAAGGTGGTGCACAGGGTAAAGACCCCACGGCCAGGACTGACCATCTGAGTTTGATCCGAGACTCACATGGTAGGAGACAGTGGACACACTCAAGTTGTCCTCTGATCTCCATGTGCGCACCAGGGTCATGCCCCTCACACATACAGTTTCAACCATTTGTTCTCTGCTCGAGCGAAGCTGGTTAATGTAACATCCTAGCAAATGGCCTCAGGGATGGGGTATCTAGGAAAGAGAGCACAGGTGTGAGAGGAAGCCAGAATTAGTGAAAACAAGGTTGTCTCACTCTCTGACAATTGCCACGATGAAAGGAATGAAGGGTCCCAGTAAGACATATCTCCAGAAGGCAGCGCTTGCAATGGCAGAGTAGTTTCATTACAGACTTTTTAAAAGTGACACTACCTACCAATGCTACAACACTTGAGACTAAATCCCAGCAGATTAGTCCACTAGGACCAAATCGCATCCAACCAAAGAACCAGGGTGTGAAGCTTGATACAATGAAGAGTATGAAATTCCCACTAATATAAGGTTCCTTAATACTATTCATCGCTGAACACACTAGTTGTTACTCCATGTTCAGCGCCTTTTAAATGGCAATCAAGTACTTTCCCATTCTCCATTTTTGTTGTCTTATTTGGTTTGTTTGCTTGTTTCAGTTTAGAGAAATATTTATATTCAGAAATATAAGGAATATCTAATAATTTTTATTTTATTCCAATAAGCATACTGGGGGATCATTTAATCATTCATATTATTGCCTATTGTGGAAGGCTCAGTCATAAATGTCACATGCTTAAGGACATTCCTGGGTAACACCTACAGTACTTTTTAAACCATTTCATAATTGATAAATTTATGGTCGCTTCTACTTTAGAAATACAATTGCTAAAATTATTTTTGTAAAGTACTTTTAAAGAGCATGAGATTTTAATTTTTAAACTTTAACCCAGTAAGAATGATGATGGGTGTGTATGTGATAATAGGTTTTCCCCTTCATATTAACATATCTTATTCTAAATATTGAAATAATACAACCATACCAAGATTGTCAGAGAAAATATCTTAGAAGAAAATCAGCATGACAACATTTTGTCTACATTCTGATAACTGATTTCAACCCCTTCAATTGTTGTGCCAGACTTTGTGGATTCCCTATGGGAGGCCTCACCTTGCTGCGATGAAGATGAGAGGGGGACGGGGAGAGGCTGGAGTTGGTGGGAGGAGAAGAGAGGGGAAACTGTGGCTGGCGTGGAAAAAGAACAATACATAATCAAATTTAGGTAAAATTACTATAACCTACAAAGAGCTCTAATAAAATGTGTGTGCACATTCCCAACTTTTTATCTCCATTTTTAATCAACATGTGAGATTATGTTTGAAAGCAGTGTGCTTGTTGGCATAGCTATATGTTTCTCCTACTAAAATTTACATGATGTTCAATAGGTTTTAAGTATTTTAAGATATACAATCTTGAATAAACTCAAAATTACTACCTTTAGAACTTAACCAGTTAAATTATTTTATACAGAGTAAATGCTATTAATAATTCATCTTGTCTTCTCGTGACCTACTGTCCACTTTGCTCTAATCACTTGCTCTGAATTTAATCCCCGTCTTTGCATTTGTGTTTCTATTACAAACCCAGAGAACTATGGCAAATCATGAGTGTGATTTCTCAGAACTAGGAGATGCTTTCATCATTTGGAGACATGTTTAATCGCTAAATCCAAAAGCCACATTAGTTACCTGAGAAAGTCTTCTCTTTATGAGATTTAAACATTTCAAGGAATAATCTTTTAGTGTGTGTGTATGCATATGTGCGTGTTTGTGTGTTTAAATTTAGTTGGTTTTTATATTTTTGGTTGTGAGCATAGCCTTTAACAGCTGAACCATCTAAAGACAAGATCTCCTGAGTAAATTGCGAACATGGGGACTAAGGTAAAGGGATGAATAGGAGAGGAGAGGAAGGGAGGGGAGCAGAGAAAGATGTATAGCACAATAAAATAAAAAATTTAGTTGATTTTGAATCATTCTAGACTCTATGTTCATCTGTGATTTTTATGACGATATAGTATACTCAACTAAATATTAAGGTTAAATGTCCAGTCATTAGGTGTGCAGAGTATTGTCAATACTACATTTTATTATTTTATTGATTTTTATTGAGCTCTACATTTCTCTCTGCTTCCCTCCCTGCCTTTCCCCTCCCCCACTTACCTGTGGGCCAGCAACATTCCAACTCTTTCCAGTTATAAACTTCTAGTCAGTCATTCAGTCTCACATATACACCGATGTATAAACATTGGTACCCTGGCTAGTCTTATGTCAGTTTGACGCAGCTAGAGTCACCTGATAGGAGAGCACCTGTGGTAGCCCACATGTGACTCAGTTTCCATTTGGAGTCATTACTGATTTAAAGAAGTCATCTGAGTTCAAATTTGCCTCTTCTGCCTGCAACCTTGAGAGCTGTGAGAAACGTCCGAGTTAGCCCATAAGAAAGAGCATTGTTGCCGGGCGGTGGTGGCGCAAGCCTTTAATCCCAGCACTCGGGAGGCAGAGGCAGGCGGATCTCTGTGAGTTCGAGACCAGCCTGGTCTACAAGAGCTAGTTCCAGGACAGGCTCCAAAGCTACAGAGAAACCCTGTCTCGAAAATAAAAAAAAAAAAAAAAGAAAAAAAAGAAAGAGCATTGTTGCCCAGATGAGAGAGCACATTATTCTATTAAGGTTTGGGCTGGTGTATGCCAGTCGGAGGGGCACGCCTCGTTAGAGATTAGGAGCTGCTTGCTAACTGAACTCTTGTATGAGATAATGCACCTGCTTGAGCTTCCTCCCAAGGGCAGTGCAGGGAGGCGGTTAGGTTAGCTGACTGTACTGCTCTTTGTTCTGCCTTTTGCCTGTAATTAGTATATATGCTGGTTGGGAAATAAACTCGGGACTGTTGTCCTCCTGGCCTATTCTGTGTTTTCTCTCTTCCTTTCTCCCAATCAGCCATTTCCTATAACCTTGCACCCCTCCCACGTACCCCCTGCTGCTTCCTGCCAGAGCAGGCGCTCCAACAGGAGCCTCAGCTGAGAAAAATGCCTGCTTAAGATCCAGCTGTAGGGCATTTTCTTAACTAGTAATCAACGAGGGCGGGCCCAGCCTATTATGGGTGGTGCCATCCCTCGGTTGGTGGTCCTGAGTTCTATAACAAAGAAAGCTGAGCAAGCCATGGGTACCAAGCCAGTAACAGCACCCCTCCATGGCCTCCGCATAGGCTCAGGTCTCTTCCCTGTTGGATTCCTGTCCTGACTTCCTTCGAGGACGAACAGTGCTGTGGACGAAGAAGACAAATAAACCCTTTCCTCCCCAGCTTGCTTCTGGTCCGTGTAAGACAAATAAACCCTTTCCTCCCCAGCTTGCTTCTGGTCCGTGTAAGACAAATAAACCCTTTCCTCCCCAGCTTGCTTCTGGTCGGTGTAAGACAAATAAACCCTTTCCTCCCCAGCTTGCTTTTGGTCATGGTGTTCATCACAGCAATAGAAATCCTAACTAAGATAACCAGGATGGCAATTTTGTTTTTCCCTGACACCTTTAGTTGACACCTTTCTGGATCACTTGGGGGATAGGACTGGGGTTGCAACTACACTACTGGGCTTCCTTGATCCCAACACAAGGACCAGAGAAAGGGAGGCATCTTTCTACCTCTGTGCTTCATCATTTGACGACCGGTCTTTCAGACCCAAGCCTTCCATTCCAAGTCAGGAATTGAGGTGACAGATGTGAGTCATCACTCATGTAAGGGAGCAAGGCTGGGCTACAACCATCAGGGCTTCAACTTTCTTCAGAGTGTTTTAAATGATAAAAATAAACAACCCTATATGAGGTATTTGTTTTATAATAACATGTGAGTGTTGTGTCCAGATTACGACCCCCAGAGAGACCATCAAAAACCAGAGAAGTCCAGACTGCAAAAAGCAAGGTTTTATTGCAAGCTAGCTCGGGGTGTCTCCAACACCCCGTTGCAGCAAGGTAGAGAGGAGTTAAGAGTTCCTTTGTGGGGTTAGCTTTTTTTAAATGCAAAAATCACAAGCAACCCTTCTTGCCAGTCAGGGTGATTTGGCACAGGTGCAAGATCTTTGCTCCCCCTCCCATCCTGTTTAGTCAGCTTGTTCTGTTTTCAGAGCAGGACACCCTGCTCTGAAAGTCAGACCATCTTTATCAGTCTCCACCAGGTGGCGGCGGGGGTGGGGGGGGGGCTTGTGCTTTGGAATTTCCCAAGTAGGCAGAGGGGTGGGGGAGGCACTATCTTTCTGGGAACATGAAGCTAGTCTGGGGTTTTTTATTTTAAAACATTCTGCTAGGAAATTCCTTTGTCCCTTTGAGAATAAGGGATGAGGGTCTCACATGAGGAGATGTAAGGATCAGCTGTAGATAAATCCATTTCTATGCACATGAGAGTGTCAGAAAGATTTCAGAATATTTAAATTATATGCATAAATATATTTATAGTTCGCAACTAGTTTAGTATCATGAAAGAAAATAAAAATAAGATACATGGGTTTATAGGATCACTATTAGCCAAAGAAGGGACTGGAGCGAAATTATAAACTGTAGCTACGTTAGTATGCTTGGACAGCTGTAACAAAATGCTGTTGTGGATGGGTTAAACAATAGACACTTCCTTCCTCTGGGTTCCGGATGTTAGAAGTTCAAGACCAGGGTTCCCGATAACCTGCTTGGTGGCTTGCCGATGCATGCCTTCTCGCTGTGTCTCATTCGCCCCTTTGTTGGGGCAGGGAGAGAAATAAGAAGAGAGGGAGAAGAGAGGGTCCTGCACTGTTCTAAGACTAGTCCTACTGCATTAAGACACACCCTGAAAACGCACTCAATGTTACCTCCTAGAGACCCCTCCAAGACAGTCACATGTGACCTGCACTTCAATCTGTGAATCAGGGACACAGTTTAGTCCTATCAATCACTGTGAATTATAACACTCAGTATTTGGATGTTAAAGATTGAAGCAGTGATGATGGTGGTGGGGAGGTAGATATAAAGAGAATAATATTACATGAAATTTCATTTCCTTTTCCAAGTATCTGGAGACATCACCTTGAAATTGGAAAAACAAAAGCAAAACAGGACTTCTCTTGATATTGGGCAAGTGAGAAAACTTCGAGACTCTCATGTTGCTAGACTTAACCCCCACCTAGACACAACTTGTGATGTTCTACTTTCCTCAGCCGTACAACTGTGGAGATCAGCAAAAGTTACAAGAACCAGATTAGTTAGAATTAAACTCTCATAGCCTAATACTTCAGATTTCCAAAAATGTAGTAAAATGAGCCACGCTTGGGAGAGAGGAAAGTAGGTGAGCTGTAAATACTTCCCCAGCTCTGTTGCCCTGCGGTATACAGAAAGCCATGAGATCAACTTCTGTGTGGTTTGTTTTGCTTGCTGTGTTGTTGGGCCCAGACTAGCCTTGAACTCCTGATCTTCCCGCCTCCTCTTCTTCAACGTTTGCTTACTGGCACGTACTGCAGCAGTCCAAACGTACAGTCTGATACTCTGGATCTTTGTCTCTCCCTTCCAGGAAGCATCACACTTGATGGACCTTTGGAACCAAACAGTTTGTTTGTAAGACAAAATTTAAAGACTAATTTAAAGCCAAAGTGTCTTGGGTTTGTAGGTGTTTAAACTGCTGTGGAGCAGCCGATGCCGTCATTTAGTGTTTTTCTTTCGTTCATTTTTATTCTGCTTGTCAAGTTCTCTTGTAAGAGATTGTTCATGATGTTTAGTGTGTGTTTCCAAACACTCGCTTAGGAGAGAGCCTGAATAAAGACATTTGTAAAACACGGTCATCTCATTTACCTGTTACTCCTAAATCCGGATGTATTAAAAATCTGTCCTTTGCATTAAAAAAAATTTAACAAGTGATAATACATGTACTTTAAATAAGCCAAACAAAGTCCCAGTTGAAAAAAAAATAAAAGATATAAAGAAAAGCCACAGGGGTGGGGACCTGAAAAAGTAGTTAGACACTTGCCCTGCATACACAGATCTCTGGGGTTAATTCCCAGGATGTAAAAACAAACAACAAAGTTAGCTTTAACAGGGCACCCTACACACCCAGAATCCTGTCACTGGAAGGATGAGTTGGGAAAACATAATATCAAGGCCAAACTGGGACGTGGTGAATGCCACTCTAGTCTGAGCTCCACAGTAAGATACAGTACAGCGGAGATCAAGCAGAAACTTGAGAATTGAAAAGTACAATAACCAAAACTGTGCAGCTTGATAAATGAAGTCAATGCCAGGAAGTAGAAAACAAGAATCAGTGAACTTCACCATTTACGTACAGAATTACTCAGTCTAAACAAAAGAGAAAATAGATCCCACACTTCCCAGAACGGACAGAGAAACTCAGGTGCTGGTGTGACTATAACCAAAGAGCTGACTTTGGTGTCACTGTGAGTTTGAGCAAGCAGAAAGTTAGACCTGAGAGAACCCAGGAGACCAGACCAGTCTATTGGTAGCTCTATCACCTGAAGGTCAGACTGCCCCTTCGTGGCTAGCCATCCTTGAAGCTGGAGTTGGGTTCCTTCCAGTATCAGAAACTACAGGCACCAAGGAAGCGTTCCCAGTTGCCACATATAGGTACTAATGAAAAGTCCTGTTATTCTACTGCTGTGAAGGGATGCCATGATCAAGGTAGCGCTTGTGAAAGAAAGCATTTCATTGGGGACTTCATTGGGTTCAGAGTTCATTATCATCATGCCAGAGAGCATGGCAGCTTGCAGGAAGGCATGGTCCTGGAGAAGTAGCTGAGAGTTTTACATCTTCATGGAGAGAGAGAGGGAGAGAGGGGGGAAGAGGGAGAGAGAGAGAGAGACAGGTCCTAGCATGGGCTTTTGAAACTTCAAAGCCCAGCCCCTATGACATACTTCCTCCAAAAAGGACACACCCCCTAATCTTCCTAATGGTAACTGAGAGTTTCTTTTCCTGGTGACTAAGCATTCATGAGCAAGGTATGAGCCTATGGGGAAAGTCTCATCCAAAACATCAGAAGTCTGTATCTTCAAAAAGCCTCATCTTAATTTTAATTTCATTTTAGTGTGGTTTTGGCCATGCCTTCTCTGGGCTATTCAAGATTATCATGGCATAAAGTCTGAGAGGTAGACCTGTTCCACCATTTTAAGCAAGTGTTACGGCTCTGAAGAGAAAGGTATCCTGACATATCAAAAAGCCAGTCTGTGCATAGAGTCACAATAGGACAGTGCTGGAGGCTGGAGCCATAACAGGACAGCTCCGCTCTGGAGGGCAAGGTATCCTAGAGCTGCAAAAGGGACAGCTCTGGAGGGGCAGAGCCTCAGTAGGGCAGCTGAGCCCTGAAGGGAGACTGTCCTCACTTGTTGGGAAGATATCTGAAGCTGAGCTTCAGTGGGGGATGGTCTCCTGGCAGGAAATAGCAACCCTGCTCCTCTCCTAGAGAGAGCTCTTTCAGCTAAGTTTTGCTTGGCCCCTCCCAGGGGTTCCCCATCAGAGCTCCACTGCTCTCTGGCCCAAGCTGTTACTTCTTCAGCTTCACTCTGCTAAAGAGGAAAGCCCTGCAGCAATGTAAACAATCGTCTCAGGCTTTTCTGTTCAGCCTTGCTCAACCCTCAAGGGAACATCTCAGCAAGGTATTTTTCTGCTCAGTACCCCTAAGCACTGGATTGTCATTTTAGGTAAAAAAGAGTGTTGAGCGTGCTCAAAGTCAGAACAATTAAGACAAGAAAAAGAAATAAAAGGATGTAGAAGTCAGACATCCCTGTGTTGTGATCCAGCTGCCCTCACTCCCCCTGACTGACAGCAGAACTTCCTTGTGGTCTGTAATTGACAAGGATGTTTGTGTTCTTTCTGGCTGGTGGGTCTCCACCGAAGCTGTAGAGGTATAAAAGGTTGCTGGGCAAAACAAAGGTTGCTGTTCTTCCACCTGAAAAGAAGCCTCCATGTCTTAATCCCGGCACCCCCTGCCAGTCTTGGCTAGTCCTGGCTATCCAGGCTGCAGCACCCAGTATCAGTTTTTGCAGATGGCATGATCTTTAAAAAAGTCCAACACCTTCAGTAGAAAACTCTTAGTCTGATGCACACTTTCAGCAAAGTAACAGGGTCCAAAACTGACCGACAAAAATCAACAGCCTTTCCATACCCTAACAATGAACTCATGGAGAAAGAAATTAAGTGGAGAAAAACAAAGCAAAAACCTCCAGGAAATGGAACCAACCTAAATGATCATCAATGGACGAATGGATAATCATTCATGCAACCTTGGTTGGAACAAATACACATACACAAATGGAGTTTTCTAGCCATAAAGAGAAAAGAAAATGAAATGTTCAGGAAAATGAGCAGAACAAGAGATCTTGCTAAACAAAATAAAGCAGACTCAGGAATACTGAAAATTGCCCTCCACACATAGAAGAGGAGAGAGAGATCACGAAAGTAGGAAGCAGAGGGGCAACAGAGATCCTCAGAGTGGGGGAGGGGAAAGAAGCTAATGGAATACACGTGACTGGGAAGAAGAGGAAGATCTCTTTGTGGACAGAAAGATCTGTAATGTAAGGGAGAGAGGGATGTGGGAAGGCAATGGTGGAGGGGAGTGACTTGTAAAAATATGTTTATGAAAATGCCATAATGAAATCCATTACTTAGTCTACTAAATTTAAAAGTTAATCAGTAAGAAAACAACAAAAAAACACTAGGTATAGACTACAAAAGTCAAAGCAAAATCAATGCAATCAAAATTTAAAGTTTCATTCTGGGGAAGATACTGGTAAGAAAATAAGCCACAAACTATAAGAAAAGCTTTGCAAACCACCTCCCTGAGAAAGGACTTGAGTCTAGAATCTAAATGAGCCTCTAAACACGTGTAAAGTAAATAGCTCAATTAGAAAATGTGCAAATTATGGGACATATTTTACTGGGGGAGATACTAAGCCCGAGGTACAAGTAAGTGCAAGAGGACTCAAGTATCACTGCACCCCTGGAAAGCACAAAGATCCCACTGACATCTCTACACGTCCACTGGCACAGCTAGATTTTTTAACTATACGTAGTGATGGAGGACTTCAATCGCGTGCTGTATAAGGTGTCTTCTCCCCCCACCACACACAAATAGCCTATAAAAACATCCAGGTGTGCTTGCCTCTTTTTATTTCCCTGCGCTCCTGAATCACTGGAACCCAGGTTTTGTAAGTTCCCCTTCTTCCCTTTATTAAAGCTGAATATTTTATATTAGAGCTAGTCTCGTTAATTCTAAGTGCCAATCGATCGTGCCCCTTCACGTGGCGCTCCGAACGTGAGGCTTTTCGGATACCCGCCCCTGCCTCGGAGCCTCCCCGGGTGGCGACCACTGGGAGCCAGCGGCCCCCCTCCACTCCCTCGCCGGAGGTCTCTCCCCTCCACGCAGCTTCTGCACCGCGGGGATTCGGCGTTGGGCTTTTGATTGAGAGAATCCTGGTTAGTTTACGCTTGAATTCAACAGGTCGCCCTGCCCGCAGCTTTCCCGGCCCGCCGGAGACAAGCAGTTACTGCCTGCGTCTTGCCTGTTAAGGCGCACGAGTGCGCACACTGCGCTCGCTTGCCTGTGCTGCCGCACTGCGCTCAATTTGCTCAATTTTCTCGGGGTTTGTGCTGCCGCCGCGGCGGACTCGGACTGGCGCTCACGCTGTCAGAAGGCCAAGCAGCCCGCCCGCAGCACCGCGGCTTACGGCTTACGAGTGGTTACTGCCCGCACCGCAACCGCCTTGCCTTGCCAAGGCGCCTGCACCGCCTTGTGCTGCCGTTGCCACAGAGTGAGCAACCAAGCGGGAGGGAGCCAACACGGCAGAGCCGCTTGTGACTCTGATCGTTGCACATTGCACCACTAGCATGGAGGAGCTGCTAGTGCCTCTGAGCTGCAGCACGCAATATCCCCCTTTTAGGCACACAGCGAGTCTAGCTGCCATCAAACAAATCGTAGCACTTTACTCCAAATGCTCCATTCAAAAGCTCTGTCTCCCGCAGAAGCCAGACAGAGATTGCGATGGCAGCACAGCCCAGAAATTGGTATTTCAAAACCACCACTTTTTAGTAGACCTGATCCCGCGGCCTACTCAGGCAGGAAGAGCTAAGCCACAGGCATGGTCTCAGCTACTTTGTTCCAGACCCCGAGTGGGCCCAGAAATGCTCCATAGCTGGCAGGACCCAGGAAGCCATGTTTTAAAATGGCTGGCGTGGCTTTTTTTTTCTGCCGCTATTGCTGAATCAGGAAATCTCTCTACAGCCCGCCCTAGCAAACAGCAATTAAACTCTCTTTTTTAAAGCCCTTTCAGGATTTTAAGTGGATTTAGCCCAAAATTGGAGCGCCACTCTGTAGAAAGGAGCGCGGGCTGCATCCCGACACCCGGGGGCTGGAGAGATGGCTCAGAGGCAAGCACACCCGGATGTGGGCTATTTGTGGATATTTGTGGATGTAGGCTATTTGTGGGGGGGGCACACCTTATACAGCACGCGATTGGCTGAAGTCCCCCATCATCCTCCCCCCCTCCTTTCTACAATACATATTGCTGGGGCTGAGGAGACAGCTGCGTGGATAACAGAGCTCGCTGTGCAATCATGAGGACCAGAGGCTAAAACCATGGCATCTACATAACCTCCAGCCCCCATGCTGTGGTTACAGGCATCTAACCCTCCTTAGGGTCCTAAAAGCTGATGCCCAACCAGCCTACATAACACAGCAACCTCAGGGGTCAGTGTGCGACCCTATCTCAAGTCATTAACTCAAGGAGGGATAGAGAAACGGGCTGCTTTTGCTTTGGCCTCCGCATACATGTACAGTCAGGTGCAGGAAACACACACTGCACACATGCGCGTGAGTACACACACACCACACAAATATAAATACCCGCAAAACCAACGACTAATAAGGGTGTGGGGAAAATTCAGGCTCACACATTGTAAATAGAAATGTGAGATGGAATTGAAACTTTGGAAATATCTCGGGGGTCTCCTTACAAATTAAATATTCAAGTCACATGTAGCAGCTTCTAACAAAGCCTGACATGACCAAATTACCCAGCTATTGGCCAGTGTTAAATAAACAGGTAAGGGGGCAGGAGGGTGTGACTTTGAATGGGAAGGTCAGTGGTAGCTAGGGCTAGAACACACACATACACACTCACACACACACACACACACACACACACACACACATACACACTCACACAGTGTCCAGTTCCTGGGTCTGTGTTGCTGCATATTAAGTGAGACACAAAGGAGTTAAGTGCAGTGAGGGATACAAGGGACCACTCCGCTATCACTGCAGCTTCCTCTTGTGTAATTTAGTTTTTAATTGCGATGGGTAGGTAGGCTCACCCTATTTCTCATGAGGAGACTATGGGAAGTGAAAAACTCAAGTCTCCAGTTTCAACCTCACATGACCAAGAGCTAACAGAACCTGACAACATCAGGGGGATGGCGGGCTCCGCAAACCCTCAGTCAGTCCCAGGGGGCTCTCCAGACCTGAGGACCACGCGCACAGAGATTACAGAGTCAGGGAGCCTGGGCTCAAACATTCTCAGGGATTGCAGAACTTTTGTGAACTTTAAATCCTCCGGGTGAGATTGCCTGGCCCCACCTCCTGCTCCTGCTTGCCTGTTTAGTTATGTCTGGGCACGTCCTCCCTCCTCCTGAGCTCTCTGTTAGCAGAGACTTAGCCTTGGATCAGCCAAAGCAGAAGACTGGCAGCACAGGCTCAGCATGCAGGTGCTCAACCTCACCGAGGAGCAATTCTCCAGGCTGCTGAGTGTGCACAACCTGACTAGGGAGTAGTTCATTCATCTCTACAGGCTGCCGCCGTTGGTTTATACTCCCGAGCTGGCCACGTTAAAGATCTCTTCTTGTTCTTCAACTTCCAAATATGCTTACCAGCTGCTGTATGGCTTCCAGATAAGTTTCCTGTATGTGCTAGCTAATCTATGATCTCTAAATTTTTTACATCAAATAATATGCTGGCAGCAATTTCTACAAGTCCCTTGTAGAAATTGTACTAATAGAGTCTTGTAGGGAGAGCTGTCTTCTTGACTTCTAACAGGGAGATGAGATTTCACCCTTATTAGAAGAGGAGCAGAAACACAAAGAATCTGTTGAGTGGGGTCACTGATGTTGGAACAGTATGTGAACACTAAAAAAAAGTAAGAAATTAGACCCTCTAGTCTTCCCACAGACACATAGCCAGCTTCTGGAGATTGCTGTTGACTGTGTTCTGACCACTGCTGGGTTGCACCTCAGGAGGGTGCACTGCCTTTACTCATTTTCATAAATAGTTGTGTTCTTGCGACCACGAAAAAAATCCTCGAAAGTGATTTTAAGTAAGAGCTATGGCTCATGATGTCTCCACACTACCATTTCCTCCCTTCTGTGTTGTCTCTCTAGAGCATGAAGGGTGTTTTCACCCCCACCATTGCCCACTAGAGACCCCCTACTCATTTCTTTGCCACTGCTGCCTTCCACTGGTTTGTGCTGTGTTTATTTCAGCAAGTGGGGATGCTGAGCTGTGGGTCCCATCTCATCTGCCATGCGTTTCTGACGATCATTAACTGTGGAGCACGCAGCATTGATTGACAGTGATGACGTCAAGGGGCCGTAAATTGGTCCGCAGATCAGACCTTTCTCACACTGCCTAGTGAAAGTATTGTGTTTGGACATTTAAGATTGACCACTGAAACTGGCTCCAACAAATTTCTGAGGGGATTCTGGGTCCTGGCATGGGACTTCTGAAGGAAAGGTCTTGAGTTACTACTTCTAAGTGTTTGAACACAGATTTGGAAAGCACTTGCACCCCTCCTGAAAAGGAGCACAGGCAGTGAGGGATCCTTTAATAGTAGCCTAATGGCTAGATTACCCTGAGCTCTAATCCATACTAATGGGGCCTATGGGAGCTTCAGATTTTCAATAGAATATTGGGGGGGGGGGAGGAGAGAACTTTACAAGTGGAGTAGAGCAGATCATTAGGCCCCCCCCCCCCCCGTGGGCCAGGAACTTCTTCCCTGCAGAGGACATAGGGAGGAACAGTTCCTTTTCTTCCGGCTTTATGGGAGTCATTTCACTTCAGATCCTAAACACTGGAGAGGTGGTGACGTTCTGCACATCTGTTTGGAGGGTTAGAATGATACAGCAGAAGAGTGCTTTGAACAAACTGTTAGGCATGGTGACACACCTGCAATCTAGCACTAAGGGAGGAGTAGCAGGAGGGAAATTTCTTGGCAAGCTTGGGCTGCATAGTGAGTTTACATGAGGAGAACCTGGATCACAAAAACAAAGCAGAGAGAGAGAGAGAGAGATCATGTTGTTAAAGTATATGATTAAGAACTGTTTAGCTGGAGATTGCTTATATTTATACAGGACTAGATAAACAATGGTCTGTAAGTTGAGTATACAACAGCAAAATTACAGTTCAGATGAGAAGAAAAAGCCTGAAGAAGACCCGCAGACAGGTGTGGAGAGAACTAACTTGTATGCTTTAGATGGGATAATAATTGCAAAACTGTCATGATGTGTCGTCAAAGAAGAGTACGCCAAGAATGTAAAAGATGAAAATTAATGCGTAAGTTATTTAGCAAATCTATTGAAAAATCTATATGACGAAGCATCACATTGAGAATATAAGAGTCTATAAAGCCCGTGGTTCTATTGGGGTCTCAGAGAACACAAGAGGCCCCAAAGTAAGTAAAATTAAAATGTAACAGATGAAGAGCCACTCTGTGGTTGGAACACTGCCCAAGAAAGTGGTGTCTGAAGAGAGAAGGGTGTCCGGGAGCATTTGTCACTCTGTAGTTTGGGGAGAGAAAAAAATGCTGTATTTTAAGAAGGCTGTAAAAGACATTTCAAGAAAAATTATCAAATGGGAATGATGGAGAGACATAGCAAACCAGGTCACTGCAACTGGGGAAGGAAATACGTTGTAAAAACGTCAAAAATGTGAAGCCCTGTCATGGGGAGTGGGAGGAAAAGCAAAGCATTCATGTGGAGCTCACCGGGCAGGAATGGTGGCAAAAAGTAGCAGAAGGGCAGCGTGGCTGTGGGCATGGTGACCCTCTTCTGTTGTAACCGCTGTGCTGTGCCCTCCCTGGAGAGGCTGTGGATACGGATTTTATGATTTTGACATGTAACTCGGGTTAAAAAGCAAAACGATCATAAATAATTCACACTTCTAGTTGGTGAGTTTTCTAACAAGCCGCCCTCCCGAACATTCCAGACAGTAGTGGGTGAGCAACTGCTTTCTCTTTCAGTCCACTGCTTTCCCTGCAAGGGACCAGCAGCACCTACTGAGTCAATGCTTGCATTTTAACAGATGCCCAGATGATGAATGATGCAAATTGGAAAGCAATGGTTTTCAGATTCACCAGCACAGAAAATCTCCCCTTTATTACCTTAGCTGGCCTGGAGTCCAGCGACGGAACTGCCAGGAATGTGAAAGAAGCTATGGAGTCCTCTGACCAGGACTTAGTTCTGCCCTACATGGTGGTGGGCTGCACTGGCCAGCTGGGAGGCCAGGGCCACTCCTGCTTGAATGACTTGGGTAGAATCTAAGCGAATCTATCGCTTAGGAAATTTGGCATCAGCGTCACGTGGTACTCTGGTAGTCTTGCATGACATAAGGGTGGGACTGTGTCACCCACAGCTTTCAGAAATGGAGCCTGGGGGCTCTGTGCCTGTCCTCCCTCTGATTTGTTTGGCCAGATGTCAGCTCTGAGTTGCTTTTCTCCTGCAGCCGTCAGATTTACCCGTCCTTACCGATAGCTTTCTCCATTTCAGCTGTTTCTTCCTCCTCTTTTTAACTTTTCATGACGTCTGGAAGACTTCTCTGAACTCCCTGCCTGATCTGTTTCTAGCTTAATTCCACACAACTGTTTTTCTTGGACCAGCAGTTGAGATCAATATTCTCTTCTCCAGTCTCTCTTTTTCTTCATTCTCCTTTTCACCTCCCCTGCCCTTCAGTTGTTCTCAACTCCTTCTTGTTGTGATCCAGCTGCCCTCACTCCCCCTGACCGACAGCAGAACTTCCTTGTGGTCTGTAATTGACAAGGATCTTTGTGTTCTTTCTGGCCGGTGTTTTCCACAGAAGCTGTAGAGGTATAAAAGGTTTTAACTGAGGCAAAATAAAGGTTGCTGTTCTTCCACCTGAAAAGAAGCCTCCATGCCTCAATGCCGGCACCCCCTGCCAGTCTCGGCATCCAGGCTGTGCTGGCTGCAGCAAGTGGAGGTCCCACCCAGATCTGGAAAGTGGGGATTCGTGAACGGGGTGGCTCCATTGGCCGGATAAGTCGAGGAGCATATTGGGGATGGTAATGTGTCTTTTTTTTCATCCCTAGAGATACTCTGAAGGACACCCTCCAAAAGACTTGCAAGTATAAAGAAGAGGCGGGAGGGTGAATTGAAGGCCTCAAAAAGTAACTGAAACTCTTAAAGCAACAAGGCATGGAAGTAACAGGGAAGACAGTCGAAGATTTTGTACAAACAATAGCTCAAGTTAGGCCCTGGTTTATTATGGGAGAGGGCTTAAATGTCCCAAACTGGGAACAAGCCAAGTCAGAATAAAAGGAGTATGTGTGTTTTCATCCTCAGAGATGCTCTGAGGGATGCCCTCTGGAAGATTGACCAGTAGGGAAGTAATAGAGGCAAGAGGGTGAATTAAAGGCTTCAAAAAGATAGAATATGTACAGATGTATGTTATTGTGTTATCTTTTGTGTTCTGGACTGGAGAAAGAAATTTGATTCTGGGAACTGCTAAGAAAGGTATTTATGGGCCTAAGGATTTGATTCTTTGGGAAAGAGGCTCTGCTTTTGTCTCCACAGATGATGAGAACATTTATGTGGTATGAATCACCAAGACTTCCTGAAATGTTGATGTAAAATACCCCCAAGAATGCAGCACCCCCGCCCAGCAGGGACGCCCAAATTCCCTAAAAGATTGTTAAAGTGGGGCCCCTTCAATGGTTCCAGAGCAGGAGCAGCGAACCTGCTTCCCTGAGTTCTTTCTGCTCTGCTCCATGCAGCAGTTTGGACCCAGAGAGAGTGCATCTGGGGCCAGTGATGGAGGAGAGTTATCTATCTATGTTTCTTTCATTGGTTAATTAATAAAAAAAACTGCCTTGGCCCTTTAAGAGACAGAAAATTAGGTAGGTGGAGTAGACAGAACAAAATTGTGGGAACAAGGAAGTAGAGTTGGGGAGACGCTTCAGGCAGTCGCCATAGTGAGTCTCCATGCTGCTCCTCTCCGAGATGGACGCAGGTTAAGATCTCTCCTGGTAAGGCACCCCTCGTGGTGCTATATAAATTACTAAATATGGGTTAAAACAAGATATGAGAATTAGCCAATAAGAGGCTAAAACTATGGGCCAAGCAGTGTTTAAAAAAATACAGTTTCCGTGTAATTATTTCGGGTGTAAAGCTAGCCGTTGGCCGGGTGGCGGGACGCAGCCCCACCGCTTCACACTACAGGCCAGGAGGCAGCTGGAGCAGAGCTTTGATAGGCATGTTGCCCTGGCCCAGTCGGTGCCCGGCCCAGGGGACACCATGTCAGGAGTATCAGCAAATATGGCAACAAGTGCTGGACCATAGAAGATCAGCAGAAGA
This sequence comes from Arvicola amphibius, assembly GCF_903992535.2. Classification (NCBI taxonomy): domain Eukaryota; kingdom Metazoa; phylum Chordata; class Mammalia; order Rodentia; family Cricetidae; genus Arvicola; species Arvicola amphibius. The sequence goes on along the minus strand of NC_052057.2, from coordinate 23,701,746 downwards.
GAGAGACCTTGGAATCACTGCAGCTGGGATTGCCGTTATTGCTCTCTCTGCCCCCACAGATACTGCTGCCTGAGTTGCTCTCTCCCAGGCTGTACAGACAGCTGAGAGTGTCAACCAGCTGGCTGAAAGAATCAGCAATGCTTTGGACATTTAAAATGATCTTAATGGACATATTCAATTGGGCATATTGACCTTGAACCAACAAGTGGCTCTGGTTCAGGAGCAAGTGAAGTATCTTTGGGCTTTTCAACGGCTAACGTGTTCCAGCTTTTCTCATGTTATGTGAGTTACTCCTGGCACATATTGCATGCTTCTGCTACCGTTATGGAACTCAACCGTCATGAGAGGGGTTTGGAATACTGCTTTTGTCAGTTTTACCACCCAGTTAGTGCATGCTCCATGAGTGCAGCGCTCGTCTGGCTCATTGGCACTGTCAGTCCTGGGGATACTTTGTTTAGGGTTATGTTTCTGAGTAGGATGGGCAATAATTGGGGGCAGGATGCCACCTAAGACAGGGACTATTAGAGGGCTATTCCCCACGACAGGCAAGGTAGAAATAAAACCGGGGGAGTTGTTGTGATCTAGTTACCCTCACTCCCCCCAACTGACAGCGGAACTTCCTTGTGGTCTGTAATTGACCACAATTGTTTTATTCCACAATTGTATTGTTTTTGTTCTTTCTGGCCGGTGTTTTCCACAGAAGCTGTAGAGGTATAAAAGGTATTTAGCTGAGGCAAAATAAAGGTTGCTGTTCTTCCACCTGAAAAGAAGCCTCTATGTCTCAATGCCGGCACCCCCCCATCCCTCGCCAGTCTCGGCAAGTCCAAGCCGGGGTGCTTTCTTAGAGACCACAAACTCATAAGCTGAGGACGAGGTTAAAGGAAGTTGTTGAAGTTTGTTTTACTGAGAAGTTATTAACTTGTGAGAGCAGTTCAGATGACAGAGTTAAAAGGGAGATGGGGGAGTGGGGTGAGTAGCCATTATATATGCATCTACGAGAGGAGAAAAATAAGTTATATATAAAAGAACCAGCGCTGGCGCTGGAGAGATGGCTCAGTGGTTAAGAGCACTGGCTGCTCTTCCAGAGGACCCAGGTTCAATTCCCAGCACCCACATGGCAGCTCACAACTGTAACTCCAGTTCCAGGGGATCTAAGATGATACCTTCACACCAATGTACATAAAGTAAAATGAATCATTTTTTAAAAAGACACAAGGCAGATCCAATTTTTATGGACCCAACTTGATTTCAGAATGAATTATACTACGTACATATTTTCAACTATAAAATATTACTTGGAAACCTCCTACAGTACTGCATGAAGAAACAACTACATTATCTTAAAGACATTTTTCCCATGCCGGGCGGTGGTGGCGCACGCCTTTAATCCCAGCACTCGGGAGGCAGAGGCAGGCTGATCTCTGTGAGTTCGAGGCCAGCCTGGTCTACAAGAGCTAGTTCCAGGACAGGCTCTAGAAACTACAGGGAAACCCTGTCTTGAAAAACAAAAACAAAAACGAAACAAAGACATTTTTCCCAGTGCAACTGCAATGTATGTAAAACCTCTGGATGGTGCAGGCTAGCAAAGGATGGCCTTTGATGTCAAGACAATTATTAAGATATTTGACTCAGTTTCTTCGTTTGTATCCTGGAAGAATGGTTCTTCTTAGGGTTGACGTGATAATGAATGCCCCCATGAGTGAAAGGACTCGGGTCTCGGGTACCCTCTGAGGGAGGTGCAGTTGTTGTTCACGGAGTGAGGGATAGTGTTTTAATGTTGTGTAAGTTTGTGTGTAGAATCGGTTTGTCCAGTAAGTCTGATAGAATGCTAAAAGAGCAGTCCTGCCTGCACCAAATGCTGACTCGCCCTGCTCCCAGGCCGGACCCACCACCTTGGCTCCTCTGGGCCTAAGGGAGGCCACAAGCATTAGTACCACAGGGTGTGGGGCTGAGCCAGGATATAAGATTATATCAACCCTCCAGGGTTTCTCTGCAGCTTTGGAGCCTGTCCTGGAAGTCACTACATGACTTCAGCCATTTTCCCGTCCCTGCTGTGTTGGACTGGCACACTCTGATGCTGTCTTTCATTGGGGAAGCCTGATTCTGGCCCAGTCAAGATGGGGGCCTCCCAGAAGACTTCCCAACTGGTGCCCCCCCTCACCCTATGGATGGATTCCTACTGCAGCTCAATCCCCGTGCTATGATTGTGGACTCTCTGTTGGCTGGACACTTCACTCTAGAGGACTGAGACTTGTGTTATCTTTCCCATGAAAAATGTCCCTGGTGCCTGGTGGGTGAGATCCCGTCATCCCCAGGAAGCTATAACGAGCAGATCTGTGACCCCTATAAGTCATGAACACTCAGTCTCTCTGGAGACATGAGCAACTTAGGAGCTGCCAAGGTTAGTTATGTGTGACAGTTGGTGACAGAATAACGGAATTTCATGTGGGAGGGGCCACAAAAGCATGGTGAACAACAGTTGGGTGGGTATAAGCCATATCCTTGAACACTGAAGGAATTTTTATTTATAATTAATATTTTTTATAACTTGATACTGTTACTCATAGACAGTCCCAAACATTGAAGATAAGCTGAGTATTACTTCAAGAAGATCAGCATGTTTTAAACATTGTCAATAGCATGAAAGAACCCTCCTGGAAACTGTAGCCACTCATCTCTTCAAACTGTGTACTTACTATGGGCAACGATGAGTGTATACCTTGCCTTGTGGTCATGGGAAGAAGGGATGCCACGAGATTACACTTATTCCTCGTCTGCTGCACCAATAGTACTGCTACCCAGCCACAGGAGGCTGCACCAGAAGGAGAAAGCCCTCGGAAGGACAACTGGTCAGCCTGAGCTCTAAGCACATGACCCAGGCTTTAAGTTCCCCAAGAATAGAGAGCTTCCTGAAGGTGCAGAAGACACCCACACTCATTAGGGTCTCAGCTGTGCACACAGCAGTCCCTAAGGGCCAACCTGGAGATAGTAATGTTCATGCTGCTGGCTTCTGACAGTACTCTAGTACTCTAGTAGGCTCAGAAAAAGGCAGAGGCTTCCCGAAAACGACAAGAAGATGTGAGGCCTCAGAGTTAGGAAGTGGGCACTCACTGCCTGAAGAGCAGCACATCGAGTACCTGCTGGATGGTGGTATGAGCAGGGTATGTGCACAGGAAAACAAGAGAGACTGGCGGTCCCCACTCTGAAGGGAAGTCACCGGGTCTTCCACCACCTGCTCCAGATTTCTGAAGTTGAAAAACCTTAACGTACTCGGGGTCGGACTCCTTCTGGTCCTCCACGGCAGACTCCTTTTTGACTTCCTGGGCACACTCCTTTCTTTTCCTCCGGGGCTGACTCCTTGTTTTCTGGGGCAGACTCTTTCGGGTCCCTGAGGGCACACTCCTTCTGGTCCTCCAGGATGAACATCTTAGGATCGTTTTCAACCTGAGGAGAGATCAGGGTGGGTGGTTGAAACCGGCACAGGACTGCAATGTCGTGATTGGTTATTATCATTCCACGTTTTCCTGACCCTTTTACTTGGCAAACACCAAGAGTGAAATTGGGAAAACCGAAATTTCAGAGTGGCTACCTGGCCTACATGTTCCTGACTCTGTCTGAACCGACTCAAGTATGTTTCTTCATGGCGAAATTGCGTGAGGCGATGAGCCAAGACTGAAAACTTTCGTCAACAGGCACATCCATGTCCCTGCACCGTGGCCTCCACTTTTCCTCTTCTTGTGGTCAGAGCTTCCTTAGGCCATACTCATGGGAGTCACTCATGAGACTGTGTTTACCTGGTGAACTCCCAAGCACTCAGTGTGTTGGGTCTCAGAAAGAGGCAGGCCATCCTGTCTAGAGTTTTCTGATCAGGGCAGCCCAGAAGTCTTCATACAGTCACTGTGTTTCCAGAAAGAGAACAGAGGCGTCAGAGCGTCTGCAGGTCCAGTACAGGACACTGCACACCACTCCTGTGACAATGGGAGTCCCTCACCGTTCCAGCTATTAAGAGCATCAAAGGGGCTTGAAATTGTGATGGATCTGAGGCCTTTGTCCTGTCTTAAAAGTCTCGTCCAGCAATATTTAATTTAACAGAACATTGAATCAGCCGAAGAATAAAAAGGCTGTTACTCAGGGGAGGGGAAGCTGGCTGTGGGTCTGGGAACCCTGCTGGGTTGAAATAAGGGGGAGATTCTGTGGGGTACAATAGAGCTGGTGCTGTCTGCAGAGCAGATAGATGAGGGAAGCTGAGGAGCAAGTGGGCCGGGACAAGCCCTGGATCCCCCGGATGAAGTGGCACTGTGCCTGCTGACATGGTAAGAGCTCGAGCATCTGGAGCATCCACGACTGCTGGCAGGAATGTGGCCCCGGCTGCTACCCCAGCTGGACACGGGACAAGGGAACTTCTGTTGGATTTTCTGATCTCCGGCTGCTCTGGTTCTTGCTAATTCTGGATTGTTCATTGCTTGGAACTCTAGATTTGGATGGGCAATGTGCAGTTTTGCCTGTAGCTCTCCACATCTAAGGATGGAGACAGATGTGCTGCTGATGCAAGCATCTCTAGAAGGGGAAGTGGCAGTAGAGGACAGGAGACAGCAGCCCAGGATGACACCTCTTTCTCAGTCTTTCCAAACATAGGAGGAGTTACCTTGTCTGCCTGGATTCCCAGATCTTATCCTCCAAAAGATCACGTGTCCAGGCTAGCGTCCAGTAACTGCTCCTGCAAAGAGGAGCCTCTAAAGGATCCCCAGTCATTCCTGAGACCTCAGACCAGGTCCTGAGACCTCCTCACAGTGTCAAGCACCTACCTGGCACATTCTCAATTGCTATCCTCTGAATCATTTGCCACTTCTCCCTGCAAATTGGTATTGAGCTCGTGGACACAGACAAAGACATCTGAATATGGCAAGTGGATGATCAAGTATGTCTTTGCCCTATTCAGAGCGGATATGTCTGATCTTTTTGAAAAGTCTTCAGGGAAAACACTAGTCCATGTGTCCAGGAGGGTACAGATGGTGCTGGCAGAAAGGGACAGACAGGACACTTAGTGACCTAGACTTTCCTTTGCCACCCATCCCAAGACTCCGTGCATGTGAGACTGCAAAGGAGAGGCTATCCAGCCCTTAGCCATACGAGTACAATGAGCAGGGCTGAGAGGTCCATGGGAGCAGGAAGCCCCATATGCCCCATGCTCAGGCTCTAATGGAGCACAGCTGAGAAAGCCTTCATGCCATGGACTGAGATGAGGGTACAATCTCAGAGGGCCACCAGAGGCCACAGGCTTTCTCCATATCCCCACTTGCAAGGACCGAGCCCATGCAATTCTTTTCACCCTCCAGGCCTGGTTCTGGCTGCCCCGTCTCAACTGGCCAAATGACCATAGACACTGGTGCCAAGAGTGAAGCCTGTGTTTCCAGGCACCTCCGAGGCCGTTGCCTTTACATTTCTTCCTCCTATCGGTATGGTCGGAGCTCTCATTGCTACAACTGCAGGAGCATAAAGCATGACTGCTTCTGTTTCTCTCGTCTCAAGACAAGACAAGTGGGCTGTCTCTAAGCAGTTGGCTGCCTGGTTGCAGGTTTCTGCATCTTTATGGCCATTGTTAAGGAAGTGAGATCTCTCATGGGTTACCACCCATGCCTGAGTCTATATATTTCTGATATACAACTGCACAATTATACATTACCATTCCAAAATGCATGGTAAAATAATAGAGGACAGTGAGGAAATACTGGACCAAAGCCACCAAACTCACCAAACTCCAAATCCTGTAGCTCTGTGTCTAATGTCAAAGGGCTGACATTAGACGTCAGTATGGTAGTAGAAACGTGGAGCGTGAGCCCCAAGCGTCGGCCATTCCTTACCCTTGATACCCAAGTGAGCCTGCCCTGCAGAGCCAAGGCCTTTCTTTCTCATGTTGCAAAGCTCACTTCTTTATTTGCTCATCCTCCTAACAGCCAGGGCGGAAGCCTGCATACCTGGAGGACATCAGGAAGGATGTTACATGTGGAGTCCCAAGTTCCCTACCTAAAAAATATCTAGGGGTCTGGTGATTCCTGGAGCAGAATCCTAGTACAGAGCCTAGAAGTTCTCTCTGCTCTCAGATTATTAGTTCACCTGCATTCAGTAGGTTCTTTCTTTCTCATGTTGCAAAGCTCACTTACTTCTTTATTTGCTCATCCTCCTAACAGCCGGGGCGGAAGCCTGCATACCTGGAGGAGATCAGGAAAGATGTTACCTGTGGAGTCCCAGTTCCCTACCTAAAAAATTTCTAGGGGCCTGGTGATTCCTGGAGCAGAATCCTAGTACAGAGTCTAGAAGTTCTCTCTGCTCTCAGGTTATTAGTTCACCTGCATTCAGTAGGTTCTTTAAATATGTTTGTGCAGTGGGTGATCACAAGTAAGCCTACCTGGACACTTCAGTGGACACAGATTCCCTCAGATTACCCTCCATGAGTCTCCACTCAAGACCCATCTCTATTGGGTACTCCAATATGAATTCTAGAACCTCCTTTACAATGGGAGAAGAGCTTTGACAAATGCTTCAGAAAGACTGGCCAAGGATAGAGAGCTTCCCGAAGGTGCAGAGGACACTCACACTCATAGGGTCTCAGCTGCGGACACAGTAGTCCCAAGGGCCCAACCTGGAGAAAGCAATGTCTGACTACATTCTGACAAGACTCTAGCAACTAGGCAGGCTCAGAGAAAGGAAGAGGCTTCCCATAAACGACAAGAGGATGTGAAACCTCTGAGCTCGAAAGTGGGCAGTCACTGCCTGAAGAGCATATCAAGTACCTACTTATGCTGGCGTAAACAGGGTATATGCACAGGAAGGCAATGAAAGAGTTGCAGTTCCCATCCTACATCGAAGTCACAAGGTTTTTCACCACCTCATTCAGAGTTTTGAAGTTGAATAACTTCTGGTCCCCAGGGGTGGTCTCCCTTGGGTCCTCAGGTGCTTACTCCTCCTGCTCCCCGGAGGTGGACTCTGTTGGGTATCCAAGGACAAACTCATTGGGGTCCTCTGGTGTGAACACTTTAGGGTTCTTTCGGGCAGACACCATTTTATCCTGTGGAGAGCTCAGGGTGGGTGTTTCAAACCGGCACAGGACTGCAATGTCGTGATTGGTTATTTCATTCCACGTTTTCCTGACCCTTTCCCTCTGCCAAACACCAAGAGTGAAATTTGGGAAAACCGAGATTTCAGAGTGGTTACCTGGCCTACATTGGCCTGGTTCTGGCTGCCCCGTCTCAACTGGCCAAATGACCAAAGACGCTGGAACCAAGAGTGAAGCCTGTGTCTCCAGGCACCTCCGAGGCTGTGGCCTCTCCTTTTCTTCCTCCTATCGGTATGGTCGGAGCTCTCATTGCTACATCTGCAAGAGCATAAAGCATGACTGCTTCTGTTTCTCTCATCTCAAGACAAGACAAGTGGTCTTTCTCTAAGCAGTTGGCTGCCTGGTTGCAGGTTTCTGCATCTTTATGGCCATTGTTAAGGAAGTGAGATCTCTCATGGGTTACCACCCATGCCTGAGTCTATATACTTCTGATAAACAATTGCACAATTACACATTACCATTCCAAAATGCATGGTAAAATAATAGAGGACAGTGAGGAAATACTGGACCAAAGCCACCAAACCCATCAAACTCCAAATCCTGTAGCTCTGTGTCTAATGTCAAAGGGCTGACTTAGACAGTTCCATCCCTTTAGCTTTGCTGGCTGCAACACAACTCTCTCTCTTGGGCTGTGCATTAGTCGGGGTTCTCTAGAGAACAGAACTGATAGAATGTGTGTGTGTGTGTGTGTGTGTGTGTGTGTGTGTGCAGCAAGTGAATTAATTTCATCATAGATTTATGGTGTGACTTTATTCGGCTGCCATCTTTCTAGGTCTCTGATATGAAGTGCTGTCTCACTGGCTAATCCCATCCTAGTGTTTGTTGCAAAAATCTTCAACTATTCTAAATATTTTTTCTCTCTGATAATTTTTTATTACTTTATAAATAATAGGAATCAATTTTCACTTCCTCCCTCTCACTTCCCTCAAACTACCCCACTTATCTTCCTTCCCTACCCCTCCAGTCCTAAGAGAGGGCAGGGTACCCTGCCCTATGGGAAGTCCAAGGCCCTCCCCCTTCCATCCAGGCTTAGGAAAGTATGCATCCAAATAGAATAGGATCCCAAAAAGCCAGTACATGCAGTAGAGACAAATCCTAGTGTCATCTGAATATTGCATACAAGAAGTTTCCCACTCATTTGGGCGTCTTTCCCAGAGCTGATTTAGTTATATAAGGGGAGCCTTAATTTTCTGTACTCATTAAAACTAAAATTTCTAACTTTTTAACTAATTTGTCTGGTATTTTGACTCATGCTGCCCTAAATTTATATAATGCTTTCGAGAAAACTGGCCACTTTGCAAAGTCACTGTGAAATGTTAAATGGGTGTGCTGATGGGTTTTTGGTTTTGTTTACAAGGCAGAGTTCCTCTGTGTAGCTCGGCCTGTCCTGGAGTACAATGAGCAGGGCTGTGAGGTCCATGAGAGCAGGAATCCCCATATGCCCCATGCTCAGGCTCTAATGGAGCACAGCTGAGCAAGCCTTCGTGCCATGGACTGAGATGAGGGTAGAGTCTCAGAGGGCTACCGGAGGCCACAGGCTTTCCCCATATCCCTACTTGCAGGGACCGTGCCCATGCAGTTCTTTTCACGCTCCAGTCAATGCTTAGACCTCAGCATGGTAGTAGAAACTTGAGCGTGAGCCCACCCTGCAGAGGCAAGGCCTTTCTTTCTCGTGTTGTAGAGCTCACTTCTTTTCTTCCTCATTCTCCTCACAACTGGGGCAGAAGCCTGCATACCTGGTGGAGATCAGGAATGTTACCTATGGATTCCCAGTTCTGTACCTAAAAGACATCTAGTGAGGGCCTGTCCAGAGCCTAGAAGTTCTCACTGATCTCAGGTTATCAGTTCACCTGCATTCAGTAGGAGCTTCAAATATGTTTGTGCAGTATGTCTACCCGGACATCTCAGTGTACACAGATTCCCTCTGATTATCAAGGCCCACCTCTATTGGGTGCTCCAATAAGAATTCTAGAACCTCCTTTACAATGGGAGAAGCACTTTGACCAATGCATCAGAAAAACTGGCCAAAGATACAGAGCTTCCTGAAGGTGCAGAAGACACCCACACTCATTAGGGTCTCAGCTGTGCACACAGCAGTCCCTAAGGGCCAACCTGGAGATAGTAATGTTCATGCTGCTGGCTTCTGACAGTACTCTAGTACTCTGGTAGGCTCAGAAAACGGCAGAGATTTCCCAAAAACGACAAGAAGATGTGAGGCCTCAGAGTTAGGAAGTGGGCACTCACTGCCTGAAGAGCAGCACATCGAGTACCTGCTGGATGGTGGTATGAGCAGGGTATGTGCACAGGAAAACAAAGAGAGACTGGCGGTCCCCACTCTGAAGGGAAGTCACCGGGTCTTCCACCACCTGCTCCAGATTTCTGAAGTTGCAGACCTTAACGTACTCGGGGTCAGACTCCTTCTGGTCCTCCACGGCAGACTCCTTTTTGACTTCCTGGGCACACTCCTTCTTTTCCTCCGGGGCTGACTCCTTGTTTTCTGGGGCAGACTCTTTCGGGTCCCTGAGGGCACACTCCTTCTGGTCCTCCAGGATGAACATCTTAGGATCGTTTTCAACCTGAGGAGAGATCAGGGTGGGTGGTTGAAACCGGCACAGGACTGCAATGTCGTGATTGGTTATTATCATTCCACGTTTTCCTGACCCTTTTACTTTGGCAAACACCAAGAGTGAAATTTGGGAAAACCGAAATTTCAGAGTGGCTACCTGGCCTACATGTTCCTGACTCTGTCTGAACCGACTCAAGTATGTTTCTTCATGGCGAAATTGCGTGAGGCGATGAGCCAAGACTGAAACTTTCGTCAACAGGCACATCCATGTCCTGCACCGTGGCCTCCACTTTTCCTCTTCTTGTGGTCAGAGCTTCCTTAGGCCATACTCATGGGAGTCACTCATGAGACTGTGTTTACCTGGTGAACTCCCAAGCACTCAGTGTGTTGGGTCTCAGAAAGAGGCAGGCCATCCTGTCTAGAGTTTTCTGGATCAGGGCAGCCCAGAAGTCTTCATACAGTCACTGTGTTTCCAGAAAGAGAACAGAGGCGTCAGAGCGTCTGCAGGTCCAGTACAGGACACTGCACACCACTCCTGTGACAATGGGAGTCCCTCACCGTTCCAGCTATTAAGAGCATCAAAGGGGCTTGAAATTGTGATGGATCTGAGGCCTTTGTCCTGTCTTAAAAGTCTCGTCCAGCAATATTAATTTAACAAAACATTGAATCAGCCGAAGAACAAAAAGGCTGTTACTCAGGGGAGGGGAAGCTGGCTGTGGGTCTGGGAACCCTGCTGGGTTGAAATAAGGGGGAGGGGGAGATTCTGTGGGGAACAATAGAGCTGGTGCTGTCTGCAGAGCAGATAGATGAGGGAAGCTGAGGAGCAAGTGGGCCGGGACAAGCCCTGGATCCCCCGGATGAAGTGGCACTGTGCCTGCTGACATGGTAAGAGCTCGAGCATCTGGAGCATCCACGACTGCTGGCAGGAATGTGGCCCCGGCTGCTACCCCAGCTGGACACGGGACAAGGGAACTTCTGTTGGATTTTCTGATCTCCGGCTGCTCTGGTTCTTGCTAATTCTGGATTGTTCATTGCTTGGAACTCTAGATTTGGATGGGCAATGTGCAGTTTTGCCTGTAGCTCTCCACATCTAAGGATGGAGACAGATGTGCTGCTGATGCAAGCATCTCTAGAAGGGGAAGTGGCAGTAGAGGACAGGAGACAGCAGCCCAGGATGACACCTCTTTCTCAGTCTTTCCAAACATAGGAGGAGAGACCTTGTCTGCCTGGATTCCCAGATCCTATCCTCCAAAAGATCACGTGTCCAGGCTAGCGTCCAGTAACTGCTCCTGCAAAGAGGAGCCTCTAAAGGATCCCCAGTCATTCCTGAGACCTCAGACCAGGTCCTGAGACCTCCTCACAGTGTCAAGCACCTACCTGGCACATTCTCAATCGCTATCCTCTGAATCATTTGCCACTTCTCCCTGCAAATTGGTATTGAGCTCGTGGACACAGACAAAGACATCTGAATACGGCAAGTGGATGATCAAGTATGTCTTTGCCCTATTCAGAGCGGATATGTCTGATCTTTTTGAAAAGTCTTCAGGGAAAACACTAGTCCATGTGTCCAGGAGGGTGCAGATGGTGCTGGCAGAAAGGGACAGACAGGACACTTAGTGACCTAGACTTTCCTTTGCCACCCATCCCAAGACTCCGTGCATGTGAGACTGCAAAGGAGAGGCTATCCAGCCCTTAGCCATACGAGTACAATGAGCAGGGCTGAGAGGTCCATGGGAGCAGGAAGCCCCATATGCCCCATGCTCAGGCTCTAATGAAGCACAGCTGAGAAAGCCTTCATGCCATGGACTGAGATGAGGGTACAATCTCAGAGGGCCACCAGAGGCCACAGGCTTTCTCCATATCCCCACTTGCAAGGACCGAGCCCATGCAATTCTTTTCACCCTCCAGGCCTGGTTCTGGCTGCCCCGTCTCAACTGGCCAAATGACCAAAGACGCTGGTGCCAAGAGTGAAGCCTGTGTTTCCAGGCACCTCCGAGGCCGTTGCCTTTACATTTCTTCCTCCTATCGGTATGGTCGGAGCTCTCATTGCTACAACTGCAGGAGCATAAAGCCTGACTGCTTCTTTTTCTCTCGTCTCAAGACAAGACAAGTGGGCTGTCTCTAAGCAGTTGGCTGCCTGGTTGCAGGTTTCTGCATCTTTATGGCCATTGTTAAGGAAGTGAGATCTCTCATGGGTTACCACCCATGCCTGAGTCTATATACTTCTGATATACAACTGTACAATTATACATTACCATTCCAAAATGCATGGTAAAATAATAGAGGACAGTGAGGAAATACTGGACCAAAGCCACCAAACTCACCAAACTCCAAATCCTGTAGCTCTGTGTCTAATGTCAAAGGGCTGACATTAGACGTCAGTATGGTAGTAGAAACGTGGAGCGTGAGCCCCAAGCGTCGGCCATCCCTTACCCTTGATACCCAAGTGAGCCTGCCCTGCAGAGCCAAGGCCTTTCTTTCTCATGTTGCAAAGCTCACTTCTTTATTTGCTCGTCCTCCTAACAGCCAGGGCGGAAGCCTGCATACCTGGAGGAGATCAGGAAGGATGTTACCTGTGGAGTCCCAGTTCCCTACCTAAAAAATATCTAGGGGTCTGGTGATTCCTGGAGCAGAATCCTAGTACAGAGCCTAGAAGTTCTCTCTGCTCTCAGATTATTAGTTCACCTGCATTCAGTAGGTTCTTTCTTTCTCATGTTGCAAAGCTCACTTACTTCTTTATTTGATCATCCTCCTAACATTCGGGGCGGAAGCCTGCATACATGGAGGAGATCAGGAAAGATGTTACCTGTGGAGTCCCTGTTCCCTACCTAAAAAATATCTAGGGGTCTGGAGATTCCTGGAGCAGAATCCTAGTACAGAGCCTAGAAGTTCTCTCTGCTCTCAGATTATTAGTTCACCTGCATTCAGTAGGTTCTTTCTTTCTCATGTTGCAAAGCTCACTTACTTCTTTATTTGCTCATCCTCCTAACAGCCAGGGCAGAAGCCTGCATACCTGGAGGAGATCAGGGAAGATGTTACCTGTGGAGTCCCAGTTCCCTACCTAAAAAATATCTAGGGGCCTGGTGATTTCTGGAGCAGAATCCTAGTACAGAGCCTAGAAGTTCTCTCTGCTCTCAGGTTATTAGTTCACCTGCATTCAGTAGGTTCTTTAAATATGTTTGTGCAGTGGGTGATCACAAGTAAGCCTACCTGGACACTTCAGTGGACACAGATTCCCTCAGATTACCCCCCATGAGTCTCCACTTAAGACCCATCTCTATTGGGTACTCCAATATGAATTCTAGAACCTCCTTTACAATGGGAGAAGAGCTTTGACAAATGCTTCTGAAAAACTGGCCAAGGATAGAGAGCTTCCCGAAGGTGCAGAGGACACCCACACTCATAGGGTCTCAGCTGCGGACACAGTAGTCCCAAGGGCCCAACCTGGAGAAAGCAATGTCTGACTACATTCTGACAAGACTCTAGCAACTAGGCAGGCTCAGAGAAAGGAAGAGGCTTCCCATAAACGACAAGAGGATGTGAAACCTCTGAGCTCGAAAGTGGGCAGTCACTGCCTGAAGAGCATATCAAGTACCTACTTATGCTGGCGTAAACAGGGTATATGCACAGGAAGGCAATGAAAGAGTTGCAGTTCCCATCCTACATCGAAGTCACAAGGTTTTTCACCACCTCATTAAGAGTTTTGAAGTTGAATAACTTCTGGTCCCCAGGGGTGGTCTCCCTTGGGTCCTCAGGTGCTTACTCCTCCTGCTCCCCGGAGGTGGACTCTGTTGGGTACGAAAGGACGAAATCATTGGGGTCCTCTGGTGTGAACACTTTAGCGTTCTTTCGGGCAGACACCATTTTATCCTGTGGAGAGCTCAGGGTGGGTGTTTCAAACCGGCACAGGACTGCAATGTTATGATTGGTTATTTCATTCCACGTTTTCCTGACCCTTTCCCTCTGCCAAACACCAAGAGTGAAATTTGGGAAAACCGAGATTTCAGAGTGGTTTCCTGGCCTACATTGGCCTGGTTCTGGCTGCCCCGTCTCAACTGGCCAAATGACCAAAGACGCTGGAACCAAGAGTGAAGCCTGTGTCTCCAGTCACCTCCGAGGCTGTGGCCTCTCCTTTTCTTCCTCCTATCGGTATGGTCGGAGCTCTCATTGCTACATCTGCAAGAGCATAAAGCATGACTGCTTCTGTTTCTCTCATCTCAAGACAAGACAAGTGGTCTTTCTCTAAGCAGTTGGCTGCCTGGTTGCAGGTTTCTGCATCTTTATGGCCATTGTTAAGGAAGTGAGATCTCTCATGGGTTACCACCCATGCCTGAGTCTATATACTTCTGATAAACAATTGCACAATTATACATTACCATTCCAAAATGCATGGTAAAATAATAGAGGACAGTGAGGAAATACTGGACCAAAGCCACCAAACTCACCAAACTCCAAATCCTGTAGCTCTGTGTCTAATGTCAAAGGGCTGACTTAGACAGTTCCATCCCTTTAGCTTTGCTGGCTGCAACACAACTCTCTCTCTTGGGCTGTGCGTTAGTCGGGGTTCTCTAGAGAACAGAATTGATAGAATGTGTGTGTGTGTGTGTGTGTGTGTGTGTGTGTGTGTGTGTGTGTGTGCAGCAAGTGAATTAATTTCATCATAGATTTATGGTGTGACTTTATTCGGCTGCCATCTTTCTAGGTCTCTGATATGAAGTGCTGTCTCACTGGCTAATCCCATCCTAGTGTTTGTTGCAAAAATCTTCAACTATTCTAAATATTTTTTCTCTCTGATAATTTTTATTACTTTATAAATAATAGGAATCAAAATTTCCACTTCCTCCCCTCTTCCCACTTCCCTCCCACTACCCCACTTATCCTCCCTCCCTACCCCTCCAGTCCTAAGAGAGGGCAGGGTACCCTGCCCTGTGGGAAGTCCAAGGCCCTCCCCCTTCCATCCAGGCTTAGGAAAGTATGCATCCAAATAGAATAGGATCCCAAAAAGCCAGTACATGCAGTAGAGACAAATCCTAGTGTCATCTGAATATTGCATACAAGAAGTTTCCCACTCATTTGGGCATCTTTCCCAGAGCTGATTTAGTTATATAAGGGGAGCTTTAATTTTCTGTACTCATTAAAACTAAAATTTCTAACTTTTTAACTAATTTGTCTGGTATTTTGACTCATGCTGCCCTAAATTTATATAATGCTTTCGAGAAAACTGGCCACTTTGCAAAGTCACTGTGAAATGTTAAATGGGTGTGCTGATGGGTTTTTGGTTTTGTTTACAAGGCAGAGTTCCTCTGTGTAGCTCGGCCTGTCCTGGAGTACAATGAGCAGGGCTGTGAGGTCCATGAGAGCAGGAATCCCCATATGCCCCATGCTCAGGCTCTAATGGAGCACAGCTGAGCAAGCCTTCGTGCCATGGACTGAGATGAGGGTAGAGTCTCAGAGGGCTACCGGAGGCCACAGGCTTTCCCCATATCCCTACTTGCAGGGACCGTGCCCATGCAGTTCTTTTCACGCTCCAGTCAATGCTTAGACCTCAGCATGGTAGTAGAAACTTGAGCGTGAGCCCACCCTGCAGAGGCAAGGCCTTTCTTTCTCGTGTTGTAGAGCTCACTTCTTTTCTTCCTCATTCTCCTCACAACTGGGGCAGAAGCCTGCATACCTGGTGGAGATCAGGAATGTTACCTATGGATTCCCAGTTCTGTACCTAAAAGACATCTAGTGAGGGCCTGTCCAGAGCCTAGAAGTTCTCTCTGCTCTCAGGTTATCAGTTCACCTGCATTCAGTAGGTTCTTTCTTTCTCATGTTGCAAAGCTCACTTACTTCTTTATTTGCTCATCCTCCTAACAGCCAGGGCAGAAGCCTGCATACCTGGAGGAGATCAGGAAAGATGTTACCTGTGGAGTCCCAGTTCCCTACCTAAAAAATATCTAGGGGCCTGGTGATTCCTGGAGCAGAATCCTAGTACAGAGCCTAGAAGTTCTCTCTGCTCTCAGGTTAGCAGTTCACCTGCATTCAGTAGGAGCTTCAAATATGTTTGTGCAGTATGTCTACCCGGACATCTCAGTGTACACAGATTCCCTCTGATTATCAAGGCCCATCTCTATTGGGTGCTCCAATAAGAATTCTAGAACCTCCTTTACAATGGGAGAAGCACTTTGACCAATGCATCAGAAAAACTGGCCAAAGATACAGAGCTTCCTGAAGGTGCAGAAGACACCCACACTCATTAGGGTCTCAGCTGTGCACACAGCAGTCCCTAAGGGCCAACCTGGAGATAGTAATGTTCATGCTGCTGGCTTCTGACAGTACTCTAGTACTCTAGTAGGCTCAGAAAAAGGCAGAGGCTTCCCGAAAACGACAAGAAGATGTGAGGCCTCAGAGTTAGGAAGTGGGCACTCACTGCCTGAAGAGCAGCACATCGAGTACCTGCTGGATGGTGGTATGAGCAGGGTATGTGCACAGGAAAACAAAGAGAGACTGGCGGTCCCCACTCTGAAGGGAAGTCACCGGGTCTTCCACCACCTGCTCCAGATTTCTGAAGTTGAAAACCTTAACGTACTCGGGGTCGGACTCCTTCTGGTCCTCCACGGCAGACTCCTTTTTGACTTCCTGGGCATACTCCTTCTTTTCCTCCGGGGCTGACTCTTGTTTTCTGGGGCACACTCCTTCTGGTCCTCCAGGATGAACATCTTAGGATCGTTTTCAACCTGAGGAGAGATCAGGGTGGGTGGTTGAAACCGGCACAGGACTGCAATGTCGTGATTGGTTATTATCATTCCACGTTTTCCTGACCCTTTCCCTCTGCCAAACACCAAGAGTGAAATTTGGGAAAACCGAGATTTCAGAGTGGTTACCTGGCCTACATTGGCCTGGTTCTGGCTGCCCCGTCTCAACTGGCCAAATGACCATAGACGCTGGAACCAAGAGTGAAGCCTGTGTCTCCAGTCCCCTCGAGGCTGTGGCCTCTCCTTTTCTTCCTCCTATCGGTATGGTTGGAGCTCTCATTGCTACATCTGCAAGAGCATAAAGCATGACTGCTTCTGTTTCTCTCATCTCAAGACAAGACAAGTGGTCTTTCTCTAAGCAGTTGGCTGCCTGGTTGCAGGTTTCTGCATCTTTATGGCCATTGTTAAGGAAGTGAGATCTCTCATGGGTTACCACCCATGCCTGAGTCTATATACTTCTGATAAACAATTGCACAATTATACATTACCATTCCAAAATGCATGGTAAAATAATAGAGGACAGTGAGGAAATACTGGACCAAAGCCACCAAACTCACCAAACTCCAAATCCTGTAGCTCTGTGTCTAATGTCAAAGGGCTGACTTAGACAGTTCCATCCCTTTAGCTTTGCTGGCTGCAACACAACTCTCTCTCTTGGGCTGTGCGTTAGTCGGGGTTCTCTAGAGAACAGAATTGATAGAATGTGTGTGTGTGTGTGTGTGTGTGTGTGTGTGTGTGTGTGTGTGTGTGTGCAGCAAGTGAATTAATTTCATCATAGATTTATGGTGTGACTTTATTCGGCTGCCATCTTTCTAGGTCTCTGATATGAAGTGCTGTCTCACTGGCTAATCCCATCCTAGTGTTTGTTGCAAAAATCTTCAACTATTCTAAATATTTTTTCTCTCTGATAATTTTTATTACTTTATAAATAATAGGAATCAATTTCCACTTCCTCCCCTCTCACTTCCCTCAAAGTACCCCACTTATCCTCCCTCCCTACCCCTCTAGTCCTAAGAGAGGGCAGGGTACCCTGCCCTGTGGGAAGTCCAAGGCCCTCCCCCTTTCATCCAGGCTTAGGAAAGTATGCATCCAAATAGAATAGGATCCCAAAAAGCCAGTACATGCAGTAGAGACAAATCCTAGTGTCATTCTAAATATTGCATACAAGAAGTTTCCCACTCATTTGGGCATCTTTCCCAGAGCTGATTTAGTTATATAAGGGGAGCTTTAATTTTCTGTACTCATTAAAACTAAAATTTCTAACTTTTTAACTAATTTGTCTGGTATTTTGACTCATGCTGCCCTAAATTTATATAATGCTTTCGAGAAAACTGGCCACTTTGCAAAGTCACTGTGAAATGTTAAATGGGTGTGCTGATGGGTTTTTGGTTTTGTTTACAAGGCAGAGTTCCTCTGTGTAGCTCTGCCTGTCCTGGAACGCACTCTGTAGACCAGGCTGACCTCAAACTCACAGAGATTCCTCCTGGCTTGACTCTCCAAGATAATGACTCTTTAAAGACTTCTCAGTTTCTACAATGTGTGACTATGCTGTCTGCTCTTGTAAAAGAGTCTTTATCAATATGATTAAGCACTAGCAGCAAGGAAGTTGCCCTGGATCTTCTAGAGAGTAACTAACAAATACCCCCATGAGAGGTAGATCAGAAACAGACAAGGAGATGTGAAAGTTGTGTCAGAAGATGGGGTAATGCTGGGCCACAAACCAGGAATGTAGACAACTCCTAGAAACTGAAACAGTCATGGGAATGACCTCTCCCCTAGAGCCGTGAGAAAGAAGGCAGCTCTACTGACCCTGTTTAAACTTCTGACTTCCATAACTTAGTTACAAATTAGTGTTGACTAAGGGCTAAGGAAGGGATGGATCTCTATGCAGGAGCATAGAATAATCGTCTATACACTTCGTGCCTGTTTCATGTTATTCTTCAGAGGAAGAAATGTTTAGAAACTGGGTAGGCATGCTTGTCCAGGAGGGTTAGGACTCTTTTTTGTCTTAGGGAATAGATTTGATTAAGTTACTTTTTGAAATTTATTTTCCCTTGTCAAAGATTTTCAAAAATAAGTGTGCAATCAGTTCAGAGTGCAGGGTCTGACCTTTATAGTTTTAAGAAGGGTGTTGTAGTACAAACGTGAAATGTGCCCTCAGGCTCATGTCCTCGATCACTTAGTCCCCAGTTAGTGGCACCATTTGGGCACTTTTCTTAGGAAAAGCCTCACTGGATGAAGTGAGTCAGCCATGGGTGGCCTGAGGTTATTGGCTGGCCCAGCTTTCTGCTTGTTCTCTGATTCCTGGCGGCAGACGCAATGGGTGTGGTCCATCTCCCACTCCTGCTTCAATGCCTTACTGCCATGATAGATGTCTGACCTCAAATTGTAAGCCAAAATAAGTCTACTTCTTCCTTACCCTGCTTCTTCTTGGGCATCGTTACAGCAACAAGAAACATAACTCTAAAAAGGCTTGAGAAAAATATTTGCTTTCTCTACCCTTTGTGATCTCTGACTACGTTTGAGATGTGAAGTTTGGAGATGATACAGTCTCCATATTTATACAAATTTATATCCAAGAAGAAAAGCAAAACCACACTGAAGGGACAAAGTAGCTCAAAAGAGAAAACCCGGATTTACAGTAAAATACTTCTGCTATGGATGTTACCACTCTTTAACACTCTGCCTCTAAAATTTGTTAACGTTGGAACAATACATTTCCTATATTATTTAACCCAGTGGTAGTGTTTATTATCTATACTAGATTTCTATTTTTAAATCATACATATATATATATATATGTCTATTTCCAATGGGTGTATAGAAGAATAAACCCAAAGAAAGCATATATTATTCCAACAGCCAGAAGTGGTTATGACAATCCTCTTCTTTTATTAGTTTTTTTTTTTGTTTGTTTTTTGAGACAGGGTTTCTGCAGCTTTTTTAGAGCCTGTCCTGGAACTAGCTCTTGTAGACCAGGCTGGCCTTGAACTCACAGAGATCCGCCTGCCTCTGCCTCCTGAGTGCTGGGATTAAAGGCGTGCGCCACCACCGCCCGGCTCTTTTATTAGTTTTGAGGTATTTAGTATCCTTCTTTAAAAAAAAAAATAGCTCTGTGTATACTGCTTTGGGATTTTGTAACATCTTTACAGTTACAGTTAGCGTGTACTCTGTAGTCCAGCACATGCAGTTACAGTTAGCGTGTACTCTGTAGTCCAGCACATGCAGTTACAGTTAGCATGTACTCTGGAGTCCAGGAGACGCAGTTACAGTTAGCGTGTACTCTGGAGTCCAGCACATGCAGTTACAGTTAGCGTGTACTCTGGAGCCCAGCACATGCAGTTACAGTTAGCGTGTACTCTGGAGTCCAGCACATGCAGTTACAGTTAGCGTGTACTCTGCAGTCCAGCAGACGCAGTTGCAGTTAGCGTGTACTCTGCAGTCCAGCAGACGCAGTTACAGTTAGCGTGTACACTGTGTCCAGCAAATGAAGCGAGGTACAGTGAATATTGCTGCTGCTGCTGCTGCTGAAGCAGCACCTGAGTGAGGAGCCACCTCACGCTCCACACTGACTGCGCTCTTCCTGCGTTTCCTGAAAGGATCATCCCCAGGACAGAGTCGGAAAGCTAGAATCTGGGTGGTCTCAAGAGGGTTTCCCAGTGGAAACATTCAGTTTGGGTCTCCTGTGGGTGTCTGCCATACTTGTATAACAATTCTGACTCGTCTATGTTTGATCTGTTCTCCACTCTCATTCTGATGGATAAAGGGATGAAATGGGGTTCACAATTGGCAAATCTGTACAAAGATGATACTCATTAGTAGGAGCCTAAGAACTGTGTTGGGCAGACAAAGGTTCGAATACAGTTTGCTCATGTGGCAGAGTAAATTAAGTACATATCAAGTTACACTATAATCTCTCAGACTATTGTCTCTAATGGTGGCAATGTAAAGCCCCCCTTTCCTGGATAAACTGCAAATGTCTGTTCATGTTGTTTTCTACTAACAAAAGAGGAATTCATTGCTCAACCATTACCCCCATCAGTCGCTTCTTCCAATTATGTTGTGTTAGACCATTGTTTCTATTATTAAAGCAGTGTTTTTAATCTTCTGAACAAATGAATGGTCCTGAAATTCCTGCCCTTCCCACACGTGCCCTCTTTGAAGCCATTGCTACACCATAGTCAATACAAATTATGTCCGTTTTCAAGAATTATGTTTTCAGATAGGGTGGCTTCGATTTAAATCACTGAAGCTGCGGCGTGTGGTGGATCCAGAGGCAGGGTGAGTAGGTAGGATGTTGACCCTAGTTCCACTGAGACTAAGCAGTCCATGCTACAGGAACTAAGAGTATACATGAGCCGAGGTTGGAATGGGAAGCAGCGGATGATAAAGCACGTGTTCCCTAACCAGTGGGCTGTGTGCACCGCTGCACATTTCGTGCCAGACTCAGACGCTGTGGAGGCGAAACGGAAGTGGTGGCAAACTGCAGCAGGAGGCTCTGATTATCTAGGAGTTGACAGGACACAGGAGGGACAGCCGCCTTAGTGTGCTTCATGCCAGGAAGTCTACTCTCCGAGGAAAAGGCAGCAGAAAAGCACAGCGAGTAACTTTATGTGCCTACGAGCAACAAGCTGACAAGGAAGTAGCTAAGAGAATGTAATAGCTGGCTACTGGAGGCCCATGGGCTCAGTCTGAAGCTGGAACTTGTCATTAGGAGGAATGCAGGTGGGTGCTGGATGGGCAAGAGAGGAGCTATCCACTATAGACAGGCTTTAAGAAGAAACTGATATTAAAATCAGAAAATGACGAAATGGTGCCCAAAAGAAGGAGCTCAGGGTTATCTTAGTTTGAAATAGTCCAGCCAGGGAGTCAGGGAGGCAATGAGCAGATCTTCACCTCTCCTTCCGCCCCTACAAACCCAATCCCCCAGTCTCACCCCCAACTCTGCAACAGAACACCTGCTGCCGCTCCCCCCCCACATCTGTAGTGGATCCTACAGATTTTCCCTTCCTAACTGCTCCCATGGTTGCCTTATCCCAGTCCCCACCTTCAGCAGCCACTCCCTGGAAACCCACGAGCCACTTAGGCCAGGGAAGCAGGCAGGCAAACAGCAAATCTTCACCTCTCCTTCTGTCCCTGCAAACACAACCCCAGTCTCCTCCCCGCTCTGAACAGATCAGCTGCCAGGGAAACTGGAAGGCTAATTGCAGTCCTTACCTCTCCCTCCGTTCCTCCACATCTAATGCCCTAGACTCACGCCCAGCTCTGCAGCAGAGCTCACCTGCAGCAGCTCCCCCTCTGCATCCCTGGAGGACCCCACAGATCTTCACCTCCAGAGCTCCCTTCCCCCAGTGGTTGCTCTGTGTCTGCTCCGCCCCAACTCCAGCAGGTATCCTTGTGAGCACATGCCACTCCAGGTCGTCCCCTCTCTCTCCACTCCTCCGCATCACCCGTCCCATTCCCAGCTCTGCAGCAGACCCTTTGCTGTGGCCTCTCCTCACTCTCTGCCCCCATTGTCAGGGGCCTAACTAAGCAGATCCTGGTGGAACACCCTACTTTCCTTCCTTTTGTGAAGCCCCAGCCCATTCCCATCCCTAAATCTCAGATCCCAATACCCAGAAACACATTTTACCTGGGGACTCCCCCCCCACCCACCTGAGTGCCTTTCAGGTAGCCAAAAGATTTCCTGATAGGAACCATACAGCCACCACACTGCTCTTAAGAACTAGAGAGAAAGCAGAACCCAAGGAACAAAACACTCACCATACAAAGACAAGATCAGATATCAGCACCTCAAATTCCAATCTTCCCAAGCCCAGAGGCCTAGACACCAGCATAGAATCCACAGCTGATAATGGCCAAGGCCTCTAAATGATCCCAGGGACATTACCACAACAGATCGTGAATATTCCAACATGATCGGCACACAAATATTAGACCTTAGTGTCTGTGCTACTGGTGTTCTATTCAGGAAGTTGTCTCCTGTGTCAATGTGTTCAAGTTACTTTCTCTTCTATCAGTGTCAGTGTATCTGGAATTTTGTTGAGCTCTTTGGATTGGACTTGAGTTTTGTGCAGGGCAACAGATAGGAATCTATTGGTATTCTTCCACATGACGACGTCCAGTTATGCCAGCAATATTTGTGAAGATGCTGAATTGCTTTGCCCAGCCTTAAAACAGAGGAGGTGTTTCCAGGACAGGCTCTAGATTCCAGGACAGGCTCTAGAAACTACAGGGAAACCCTGTCTCGAAAAACCAAAAAAAAAAAAAAAAAAAAAAAAAAAAAAAAAAAAAAACCAGGGGAGGTGCTTAGTCCTACCTCAACTTGATCTGCCATGCTTTGCTGGTTCCCAGGGGAGGTCGGCCCCTTTCTAAACAGAAAGAGAGGAGAAATGGGTTGGGGTGGGGCAGAGAGTTTGGTGGGTAGAAGGAAGGGAAGAAGAAGAGGTAGGGGGAAATGTGGTCGATATGTAAAATAAATTAGTAAATTAATTTAAAAAGTAATACTTTAGACCTTAAAACATCTCTTGTGTATATGATAGAGGTACTTAAAGAGGAACCAAATAAATCCCTTAAAAATATAAGATGTTAACTTCATCCAAGAAAACACCGAGAAAAAAATACAACCCAACAAAGTCAAAAGAGAGGAAGCACACATACATCATTCATATATATAGATGTGTGTGTGTACACGTGCATGCATGCACACACACATACACACACACACACACACACACACACACACATCACCATAACCACCATCACCACCACAGCAAAACCAAAATAACACTCATCATTGGTCATTGATATCTCTCAACCTCAACAGTCTTAATACCCCAAACAAAGGACACAGACTAACAGAATGAATGCAAATTCAGGATACATCCTTCTGCTGCATCTGAGAAACATACCTTAACATCAGGGATAAACATCACTTCAGGGTAAAGGGTCGGGAAAAAGACATTCCAAGCAAATGGACCTAAGAAGCAAGTGATGTAGCCATTTTAAATCAGAAAGGAAGAAGTCAAAATATCTCTATTAGTAGATGATACCGTAGTATATATCAGTGACCCTAAAATTTCCATTGGGGAACTCCTACAGCTGATAAACACTTTCAGCAAAATTGCTAGGTACAAAATAAACTCACAAAATCAGCCACCCTCCCATATGCAAATGACAAACTGTCTAAGAAAGAAATCAAGGAAATAATACCTTTCACAACAGTCTCAAATAATATAAAATATCTTGGAGTATCTCTAAGCAGGTGAAAGATTTGTATGATCAAACTGCAAGTCTTTGAAGAAAGATTGAAGAAAATATCAAAAGATGGAAATATCTCCCGTCCTACCAAAAGCAATCTACAGATTCAGAAAGGGCAATGTTCAACCTCATGTGAAAGCACACACACACACACACACACACACACACACACACACACAAGAATAAATAAAAAACAAGATAGTTAAAACAGTCATGGACAATGAAAGAGCTACTAAAGGTATCACTATTCCCAATTTCAAGTTTTTTTTACAGAGCTACAATAATAAAAACTGAATGGTATTGGCACAAAAACAGACACATTGATGAATGGAATTGAACTCCTGTGTTTTGATAAATAGGCCGGAATACATACTGGAGAAAAGAAAGCATCTTCAATAAATGGTGCTGGTCAAATTGGATGTCTGCATGTAGAAGAATGCAAATAGATCCACATCAATCACTGTGCACAAAATTCAACTCTAAATGGATCAGAAGCCTCAACATAAAACCAGACACACTGAAGCTGACAGAAGAGAAAGTAGGGGGTTACCTTGAATGCCGTGGCACAGGAGACAACTTCCTGAAGAGAACATGGATAGCACAGGAACTAAGATCAAATGATCTGTGAGTAATAAAAACTCATAGATGGGTACTGGGGTTCAAACTGAAGATCCAAAAAGCAAAGCAGCCAGCCACTGGCTCTTACCTCGACCTTAATATGAAAATGGCGATCCTGCCTCCAGTAATCTTAAAATGAGACTGTGTCTGACAGCTGTTTCCTCCTGTTTTATATTCCTCTGTAGGGCTGATTAAAGGGATGCACCACTGGAATTAAAGGCATGCACCTCCCGGGTTCTACGGCAACTAGTTTGGCTACTGGGATTAAACGTGTGTGTGTGTGTTACCACTGTGTTCCTGTAAGGCTGACCAGTGTGGCTGTTTTACTTTCCCTATCCCTATGCAAACTTTACTAAAATACAATTGAAATGCCATTGCAATCAACAACAAATGAAACAAAAAGAACTTCTGTAAGGTAAAGAACACCATCAATCAGACAAAGTGGCAGCCTAAAGAATGGGAAAAGAGTTTCACCAACTCCACATCTGATAGAGGACAATATCCAAAACATATAAGTAACTCAAGCAACTAGATATCAAGAAAGCAAACCAATGGAAAGGGGGTACAGAGCTAAACAGAGAATTCTCAGCAGCGGAAACTCAAATGGCAGAGAAACAATTAAAAAATGTTCAACACCCTTAGTCATCAAGAAAATGCAAATCCAAACTACTTTGAGATTTCATTTTACAACATTTTACAACTGTGGTTAAGATCAACAGAACAAATGACAGCTCATGTTGTTGAGGATTGTGGAGTGAGAGGAGCCTTCATCCATTGCTGGCGGAAGTACAAACTCGTACAGCCACTATGGAAATCAGTGTGGCGGTTCCTTGGGTAGAAGGAAAACTACATCAAGATCCAGCTATACCACTCTTGGGCATATACCTGAGGGACGCTCCGTTCTACCACAATGACATTTACTCAACTGTGCTCATTCCTGCTCTATTCATAGTAGCCATAAACCAGAAACAACCTAGATGCCCCTCAACAGAAGAATGGATAATGAAAATATGGTTCATTTACACAATAGAGTATTGCTCAGCCATTTTTTAAAAACAACATCATTAAATTTGCAGGTAAATGGCTAGAACTAGAAAAAAATCATCCTGAGTGAGGTAAACCAAGACCCAGAAATACAAATATAGAATACGTTCACTTATATGTGGATATTAACTGTTAAACCCATTATAACCAGGCTACAATCCATAGAAGCACAGAGGGTAGATATAGAGTAGAAGGAACAAATAGGTTTCATTAGGAAAGGGGAAACAGAAAAGATAGCTATGGCTAGAATGCGAGGGTTAAGAGGGGACAGGGATGGGTTGTGTGAGAGAATACAGGGAGAAACAGCTAAAATGAAGGGACATTTTAGGGGTAGTATGAAAAGCTAATACAGTAGAAAGTTTATAAAATATGTATATACATGAAAGCAATCTAATTGAAACTACCAAATAATGGGGGAGATGGAGTGCCAGCTGCCCATCTCTTGTCACCCAAGGCAGCATCCAGTACCAGGATTGGGTTACATCTCATTGAGATGTTGGCTAAAGGGATCTGTGGGAATCCTCAAACAACTCAGGAAGTGGCTAAAACAGTAGGTTGAGCTCCACAAGCTGATACCAAAGGTATTGGCTATAGACAACATCTACACTGAATGGAGATATCGAGCTGGTGTCTACATCTCCTTCATCCCTGTGTCCCAGCATCTTTGGTACAGGAAGGCACTCAGCATGCTATCAAGAAAAGTAATAGAAACACCAACCCAGCCACAAAAGCTTTGACCTACAATCTGTCCTGCCTGCTCGATATGTTAGGCAGTAGTGGCACAAAGTGTGTGAGAGAACCCAAGCAGTAGCTGATTGGACCTGAGGGCCACAGCACAGGATGTAACTCGTTCCCAGCACTGCTTGGGTGACCTAGGGCGAAACAAACACCGCTGGTCTGAAAAAGGGGGGTGGGAAACAGTGGGATAAAATGAGTCCTTTTTATGATTTTATTTTAAAACAATCTTTTTTATTTTACATACCAATCCCAGTTCCCTCTCCATCTCTTCCTCCCACTTCCCCAACTTTTCCCCCACTCCACTCACCATCCATTCCTCAGAGAGGGTGAGGCCTCCCATGGGGAGTTAGCAAAGTTGATCACATCACTTGATATACGAACAAGGCAGTCCTCCCTGTATCTAGGCTGAAAGAGATATCCCTCCATTAGGAATGGGTTCCTAGAGTTTTGG
This sequence comes from Arvicola amphibius, assembly GCF_903992535.2. Classification (NCBI taxonomy): domain Eukaryota; kingdom Metazoa; phylum Chordata; class Mammalia; order Rodentia; family Cricetidae; genus Arvicola; species Arvicola amphibius. The sequence continues at coordinate 23,675,218 of NC_052057.2, read as the reverse complement.
AAGTTGCTTACAATGCACTTCCTGTTTACTTAGTTAATATTATATCCTTCTGGAGTCTTTGATGGAGTTGAAAAATAGAGTTATAGTTTTCCTTAGTTATAATAAGAGATAAAGTAGATGTAAATATTGTAGCTATAATTCTTGCTTGGTAACTGTTTTGTTATATATAATTTTACTATGTTAAAATTTAAACTTTTTTATTTAAATAGAGAAGGGGAGGTGATGTGGAATTTCCCCTCTATATGCTGTGATTACTACTGATTAATAAATAAACTGCTTTGGACCAATCGCAACACAGAAGGCAAAGTCAAAGAAAGCCATGTATCCCCACTGGAGACAGATGCCGGAACTTTATCTGGTAAGCCACAGTCATGTGGCACAGATTAATAAAAATGGGTTATATTGAGATGTAAGAGTTAGCCAAAAAGAAGCTAGAGCCAATGCACCAAGTTTCTGTGTGGTTATTTCTGTTCTGGATGGCAAGGATGAACAAACAGCCTCCTAGAACACAGGAGGATCCATGTATGTTCCCCTTTGGGTCCTCCTTGTTTCCTGGCTTCTCCGGGGGTGTGGACTCTAGGCAGGTTATCCTTTCCTTTATTTTTAATACCCACTTACAAATGAGTACCTACCATGTTTGTCTTTCTGGCTCTGGGTTCCTCACTCAGGAGGGTTTGATAAAAATGACTCCTAATGGCATTCCGCTGTACTCTGATCAGTGCCTTGCTCGGCCATCATCAGAGAAGCGTCCTCGTGTATCAGATGAGAATTAGTGCAGAGACCCACAGCCAGACGTTACACAGAGAGGAAGAGTTCTGGGAACACAGCCTTAAATGGGGGGGTCTCCATAAAATCCTGCTTCCCCCACCCCCGGAGTCAGGGAACACCATAGAAGAGGAAGCAGAAAGATTATAAGAGCCATAGGAGTAGGGGGACAACAAGAAAACATGACCATCTTAGTTGACTGAGCAAAACTCAGATGAACCCACAGATTGAAGTGTCATGCACAGGCCCTGCATGAGTCTACACCAGGTTCTGTGTATATTAAGGCTTCCAGCTTAGTGTTTTATGGGATTCCTGATTCTCTTAGGCTCTTGTCCTGTTGGTTTGTCTTGTCCAAAATTCCTAAGTGATAATTTTTGTTTTACCTTATTTTACTTTATTTTGTTATATATTTTTAAATGAATGAATGAATGAAAACCTAGCCACTAGAGTAAAAGTTAACAATTGAGCCAACACTTAATACGTGCTGAGAGAGGAAAAAAATCAGTTTTCTCCCATAGAGTGATACTGAATATATCAACCACTCCAGTATGTTCAGGAGTAGTGACCAACATAAAATGAACTCCACATTTTTTTTGTTTGTTTGTGTGTGAACTTTTATTTGTTATAGTATGGTGCATTTTTGTTGTTGTTGGAGGGGCATGGTTTGGTTTTGTTTTCTTGGTTTGGGGGAGTTATATTGCTGCACTGGGTTTTTGTTTGCTTTTGAGAAAGAACTTAAATTTAGGAGGGTAAGGGGGGGGGGGAAGGATCTGGAAGGACTTGGGGGAGAGGAAGAAAATGAAATAAAAATAATAGAGAAGCATATTAAATATTTTCCTGTTTTCTAAAAAATAGCTATTTACAATAATAAATGTTATGAAATACCTAGAAATATATGCATTGTGGAGGGTAGAGCAGGGTGGCAGTCAGATCAAGGAAGTGAGTGATACAGGGCAAGTTGGCAACAAAGGCTTAATGAAGGGCAGAGAAAAATAAAAGTCTTCTTTCTCTTTCTTTTGGGGTGCCCTAGGCTTGCTCATGCCACACTGTCCCAAGCCTCCCGTGTCCCGTTGGGCGCCAGATGTCCAGGATCCATGTTCTGAGAGTTAAGGCGGTCAGACACTTAAAAGAAATCCCACGCTAGCTCAGAAATAATAAATAGGCATTTATGAAAGGGTAAACTCACAAATCAGAATTCTCTGCTTGACCTGTTGAATCACGCCACCCAAAGGGGCAGGGGCATGGAGCAAGGAGAACGAGAGGGAGAGCAGCGAAGAGGTGCACGCACGCACGCACGCACGCACGCACGCACGCACGGCTTCCCCGGAAATAGTAAGAGAGGCCATGCCCCAGTAGGCAGGCTAATGAAAGTTGTAATACTTGCTACAGCACCACACGAGCAATCCACCACCAAACTACAACTCCATATCATCAAAATCAATGTCTTATTTTGTTTCAGTCTTACAGACTTTGAAAAATAAGCTTTCAATTTAAAAAGCCAGGATAACTGAGTAGACAAGAGAAAGGGTACGCTTGATACTTACAAAGGTCTTTCAGTCTTGTCCCCAAGTGAAAAAGATGCCATTCATTAAGAAGCAGCGGAAGCACTGGACCTACAATAGGCAGTATTAACAACCTCTTTTTATAAACGGTGTAACTGAGGCTCAGACTCTCTAGTTGGCTGGATAAAGGATCAGGTGCATCCTGAAGCCAAGAATTCAGGCGATACATGCACCATCTGATCATGACGGACAGAATGAACATATTTATTTTAAGACAACACTGAAATGAATCCTGCAATAAAAATGGCTAACTTTTGGGCTTGCACGATGACGCAACTGGTAAAACACTCATCGCACAAGCCTGATTACCCGAAGTTGGTCCCTGAAGCACATGTATGTTGCCAGATGGTGGTGGTACATACCTTTCATCCGAGCACTCTGGAGGCAGAGGCAGGTAAAACTCTGAGTTTGAGGCCACCTGGTTTACAGAATGAGTTCCAGGATAGTCAGGGCTACTCTGTATCGAAAGAAAGAAAGAAAGAGAGAGAGAGAGAGAGAGGAGAGAGAGAGAGAGAGAGAGAGAGAGAGAGAGAGAGAGAGAGAGAGAGAGAGAGAGAGAGAGAGAGAGAGAGAAAGAAAGAAGGGGGAGGGGAAGGGGGAGGGGGGGAGGGAGGGACGGAGGGACAGAGAGAGGAAAAAGGAGGGATGAAGGAAGAAAGCAGGCCAAATGTAAGGACACACATCTGTCTGTGACCCCAGCACTCCTACTGTGAGAAGGAGACAGAGACAGGAGGACAGTCAGGAAGCTCAGGGCCAGCTGCTGTGAAGTAGGGAACATGCAGGCAGAAACACCAACACTCCCACAGCAGTGTGGAAGGAAAGAAGTGACACCCAAAAGCTCTCCTCTGAGCACATGTGCACCATGTCATGTATGCACACAAGACAGAGATAATAATAAGATGATAGCAGATAGCAGTGAAGGAAAGAATTCTAAAAATGTATTGCTGATGCACCTAGGCCCGTTTCATTAAAAATTTCTACTGGCATTCCTTTGACCTCAGTGTTAGGGCCCGTGTCGCTCCAACACAGATAATTATTTTCCCTAACTGAATTGAAACAGAGTCACGAGGAATAATCAGACGCAACTTACACGGTAATCATTGAAGGACATCACAGGGTTTTTTCTCCTGACGATCTCCCCTCGTTTATTATCCAAACAACTTATATACCATCACATCAATTGAGCGGGAAAATACATTAGGCTGTCTCTTAGGTAACCAGGTGAAGGGCCTTTTGTCACGTCCGCATCTACCTGTGTGCTAGCTGTCACGTAGGCCTGAATTAGCATCTCTATAAGACATCCTCCAAATTACAAAAGAAGCACCACCAAACATCTTGATCAGCTTCAGCCAACACCTCTCCTCAGGCGATCTACATTTATAACAAAAGAAAAAGGAGCAGCACATCTTGGCTATTGTTAGGCAGAGACAGCTTGTCTACAGAGCTACAGGACCACCTCAGATTGGGTCTATGGCTTTTGTGCCATACAGAAATATGGTCCTACACCTCGGACTGTATAACATTGTATAAAAAAATCTCACTGAAGGGATAGAAAACTGTTCTGATTAAATTTTCAATAAACTCTAATGAATAGTATTAATATTTTACTCAAATACTAATTTATTAAAATGTCACATCCACATAAGATGTGAGGTACCCGATTCATTGGAGCATACTAAACATTCAAGCAGTGAAATAGATGAAGGCTGATGTTCGCTTTGGTGCAGTTGCAGAAGAGGGTGGTCAGATTTAGGGGGGCAATAGAGTCCTAGTGTCTTCTTTGGCCCGCCTACAACGTCAGTGTGGTCAAGGGAACTGAAGGTCGGAAAAGCCTATCAAATGAACAGATGCGGCAATCGGACAAGAAACGCCTAGGGATGACAAACACACGAGGAGCCAAACACATAGGATCGAAATGACTGTTAGCGAGTGGCCTAGCTGAACAAAGACTCATTTTCAATCTTGGAGCCGCTCTGGAGTTCTAGGTCAGACGTCATTTGGTCCCAGAGCCAGTCGGTGAGTGAGGCGGTTGATAGGCAGTGGGCATGCAAGAGGATGTCTCTGATAGTAACAAGCTGGGATTCTCTGTTAGGATTCACTCGGTCCCAGAGCTGAGTAATAGGTGTGGTGGCTGACTGATGTGGGGCCGGAGGATTGGGTCTGGAGGTTCTCACCTGGAATCCAGGCTCAAAATTCATACAGTCCCGTGTTGGCATGGTGAATTGAGCGACTGATAGACTTCCCACAGGGCAGAGTTCCCTGCCCTCTCTTAAGAAGGGAGGTGGAGGGAGGAGGGTGAGTGGGGGAGTGAGAGGGGAATGGGAGGAGGGGAGGAAGTGTAAATTTTTGAATGGAAAAAATAAAAAACCCAATGAAATAAAATACTTTCCTTTGTTTTATTTAATTCTTCTAGATATTATATTGCCAAGACACTGATGCCTAACATTTTAAAAAAATGTTTTAAGGTCCCTTTCTCCATTTCCTACAAATTGAACATGTTTTTCTTAGTATGCTCCATTGTCTTAATATAATTGAGAATCTAATGAGTGTTCTATATTTTCTTTTATTGAAAACAGATTTTTTTTTTTTACATACTATTTTCCCTTCCTCTGCTCTTCCAGTTCATTCCCTCCCCTCCTATCCGGTTCTCCCCCTTTATATCTGTCATTAGAAAACAAATGGGCATCAAAGGAATAATAACAAAATATAATAAGATAGAAAAGAACTGTTGCAAGAGGTCTTTTGTATGTTTCCCGGCCGCCCGGCAGTTTGGACCCAAAATAATCATACAGAAACTATATTATTTAAATCACTCCTTGGCTAATTACTTAAGCATATTGTTAGCTAGCTCTTACATCTAGAATTAACCCATCTTTATTATTTTATATTTTACCATAAAGCTCATGGCCTACTGGCAACGTTTCAACATGTCTGTCTCTGGCAGTAGCTCCATGGCTTCTCCTCAATTCTGCCCCTTTTTTCTCCCAGCATTCAGTTTAGTTTTTCCCCACCTAGCTCTAATCTACCCTATCAGGCCAAGCCAGATTCTTTATTAACCAATGGTATTCACAGCATACAGAGGGGAATCCCATATCACCTTCCCTTTTCTGTTTAAATAAAAAGGTCTTAACTTTAACATAGAAAAATTACATATAACAAAACAATTATCAAGCAAGAATTATAATTACGATATTTATATCTACTTTATCTTTTATCACAACTATCAATTCTTCAACTCCATCAAAGACTCCAGAAAGATATAATATTATCTAAGTTAACAGGAAGTACATTGTAAGTAAATTCCAAAACTCTAAGAATGACAGAGACATCCCTCTGCCTGGACAGTCCCCCAAAATTTTTCTGTATTGTTGGGGCATCCAATCTTTAGCCCACAGACCCATAGTATTCAGACTTTTCCATGAAGCAGGAAATTTCAAAGACAGTTCCGCCTATATTGCAGTTTGCCGGTCACTTTCTTTTACAAGCAGTTATCAGTGTGAGACAGTGTCTGGGTTAGAGATGAGGCATGGGTGCTTTTCTCCTTTCAGCTCTAGGACCTCAGCTGCTGCAGACCCAGGCAGGCCCTGTGCATGCTGCCGCTGCCTCTGTGAGTGCATATGGGTGTCAGAAATCCTTTGCCTAGAGGCCCTGCCTCCTTGGTGTTCTCCATCCCCTCTGGCTCGTACATTCTTTCTGCCTCCTCTTCTACAGGGTTCTCTGAGCCCTGAGGGGAAGAACCTGATGGAGATCTACCTTTTAGGGCTGAGTGTTCTGAGGTCTCTTACTGTCTGTGTAATGTCTGGCTGTGGGTCTCTGTATTTGTTCCCACTGCTGCAGGAGGAAGTTTCTCTGATGATGGCTGAGCAAGACACTAATCTGTGGATACAGCAAAATGTCATTAGGAGCCATTTTATTGCTGTGTTCCTTTTGTATAACAGTAGCATTTGGCTTTCCTCTAGGTCCCTGGACTATCTGATCACAGGTTCTTGGTCACCCAAGTAGCATCAGGTTTGGGTTCCATCTCACGTAGTGGGCCTTATGTCAAGGCAGACATAGGCTGGTTACCCCAAAAACCTTAGCACCACCAATGCACTAGTGTACCTTGCAGACAGGATGCCACTGTAGATCAAAGAGCTTGTAAATGGGTTGGAGTTTCTGTTTCTCCTTGGAAGTGTGAAGAGTACCTTCTAGTACCAAGAGCACTAGCCAGCAGAGCTGAAGGCTCTAGGTAGGCACCAGCTCAACTTCTCCATGTTGAATGAATTGTGTGTGTTACTTGCAGCAGTATAACCTTGCTGTCAGTTTGTGGAGGGAAACCTATAGCCTTTGCAACGGCCTGGGTTTTTTAAGGTTCCCCTGGCATTCTGGCCAGCAGCTCAATCAGTTGCAACTTTTCCGGGCACTAGAAGATTCATTTGGTGATGGGAGATATCCAGTTGGGGTTTTCTCCCGTTATTTGGTGATTTCATTTAGATCACCTTCATATATATACATAATTTAAGAAGCTTCTACTATTGCTCCGGGTGGTGGCTGTGCACATCTTTAATCCTAGCACTTTGAAGGCAGAGGCAGGAGGAATCTCTGTGAGTTCAAGGTCAACCTGGTCTACAGAGGAAGCGAGTGAGCGAGAGACAGAGAGGGGGGGGCTTATACTGTATTAAATTTCCATACAATTCCTAAGTGGACTTTAATTTCACTGTTCCTTCCCATATTCCTTCCCCACTACCCATCTGATCCTCCTGTCTTTCCACAACTATCTATTCCAGTGATTCTCAATCTTCCTAATGCTGCTACCCTTTAATACAGCGCCTCATGTTGTAGTGACCCTATCCATAAAATTATTTCATTGCTATTTCGTAACTAATTTTGCTACTGCTTTGAATCATAATACAATTATCTGATATGCAGTCTCTGTAGGGGTCATGACCCACAGACTGAGAACTGCTGGTCTATTTCCCCTTCCTTCTCTGTATTTCCTTTTATTGTTAACTCATGCAAAAAAAAATGTAAGAGATTAGTTGATTCTCCTTCATAAGGCTTTTCTTGCCTGCCTCATCTTCCCTGGTAAATTAAAATTTGAGTAGGAAACACACTCAGAGAGCATTTTATCCAATTTCTCTCCTTCTCCTGCCTTTGTCTGGTGAGGTAAGCTGTGTGTGAGGACTCATAATAAAGAAAGCGGTTCATTTGGTCCAACCTGTCTGTTGATGTGAACTTGAACATCTTTTCTTGTCTACCAATTTTCAAAGGCAACAGGGCATTGCTCACAAAGCCCCTAACAAAACTTATAAAATGATAGACTCTTGTCTACGTTTTAAAACAGAAAGGGAAATATGGAATTTTACTAGTCATGCCACATCCTTCATAAGGATACCAAGTGAAATCTGAGGATTCTCCAAGTCTGTTTCTTCAAGTGAGAAAGCAAAATAAATTGGGCTAATTAATATTAAAGCAGACAGCAGGCAGAAAGCGGTATTCTCAATAGACTGCAGTGGTAAGTGTGTTCTTTTAGCTCACCTAAAAGTGGTGAGAAATGGAAATAGAAGTTGAGACAGTCAATAAATAAAAGAAACATGCACAGACCTCAATCCCATCTCAAATCTAAAAGCACAAAATTCTCAAAACCTAAGCAGGTTAAGTGAGAAAACATTTTTACTACAGAGTAACAATAAAACAGCGATTCACATTTGCGGTAATATCAGTGGTGAATCTGAAAAGCCTTTAAAATGATGTCTGCGGTGACACTTGACTGCTTCTGATGTTGACCGCTCATTCTTTCAACTCCCTGTTTCTTATGATCAAGATTAAGTATGACTTCCTATATGAAAAAGAACGTGTCTGCTGCCTGGAGGAATGGGCCAGCCCCGTGCACCAGAGAATCTACACCACCTTCATCTTATCATCCTCTTCCTCCCACCCCTGGTGCTGATGCTTGCCCTCTACAGTAAGATCGGCTACGAACTCTGGATCCAGAAACGAGCTGAAGTCAGTTCGGTGCTTCAATCCTCTTATGGGAAAGAAATGTCCAAAATAGCCAGGTTTTGTCTCATTCAGTGCTCACCTCTGTTTAAAATTTTCAACAAGCTGTGCTAGAAGGGACAGTTGTCAAGGATGCCAGAACTCTTGCGTCATCTAGTCAAAGTAATCTAAATTGGAGTATTTAAACCCTTGAAGCTTTGTGCAATTTAATGTGTTTCAGAAAGATGGATAAAAATCTTTAATTCTTAAATCAAAAGTTGAGAGTATGAAGAAAATACAGAACATGGTTACATTTTCATCTGTATATAAATATGATTTGCAGAAAGAGCTATGAACTGGTGTCAGGGCTCTTTGTTCATGGGGGGTGGCTTGGCTCACTGTCACCTTGCTGGCCATTGTGACACAGATCTGCATTTTTGCTCCTTTTCCCCATTTCCTTAATTATACCTGTTTGTATAATGATATCCATCCTTACTTCCTACCATTCAGAGACAGTGCGAACATATATAAAAAATTTTTTTTTTTTGGTTTTTTGAGACAGGGTTTCTCAGCAGCTTTAGAGCCTGTCCTGGAGCTAGCTCTTATAGACCAGGCTGGTCTATGCTTATATTAAATTTGATTTCAGCATCAAAGCTATCTTTTTTACCTTATTCATTAGTATCCATTTTATAACACTATGATGCTGCGTACATAACACACGAGATTCATTTTATATCTGCACTGCACGACTGTTCAGATGAAAATGAGCAATGTCTGCTGCGCATGTCCAGGGATTTGATGGATCGCAGTTAAATCTTGGTGTACAGTGTCCTCTAGTGCCCCGTTTGTATAAAGACAGTCCTTTCTGAATATAAGGGGTTCCCAAGACTTCATCGTCTTGGGAAATTTTATTGAATTAATGATATTCTTTCCTCAGAAGAAAGGAATTCTGGAGTTGAAAGGAGAGGTGCCAAGTAACAGCACTTCTGAAACTATGTGCCACAATGAATGAAGTCTAAGAGAAAAGTTCAAAGCACTAAATGCCTACATGAAAATACTGGAGCGATCTTATATTAAGAATTTGGTGACACACTTGACATTTTTTTAGAAGAATAATAGTCCAAAGGCAAATATACGGAAATAAATAATAAAATTCAGGAATGAAATCATTGAGTTAGAAACAAATAACCACAACATGTTAGAAAAGAAAAAAAAAGATTACATGAAATGAAAAGTTGGTCCATCAGAGAAATCAACAAGTTTGGGAAAAGCATAGCCAAATTAACCAAAAACTGAGTGAGATTATCCAAATTAATGAAATTAGATATAAAAGGAATGACTTTACAGGAGATCCTGAGGATATTCCAGAATCATAAGGACATGCATTGAAAATCTGTATTTCACCAGCATGGGAAATCTAAATAAAATGGATGGTTTTCTTGATATTATGATTCATCAACTTTCAAGAAAATAAAGTCAACCATTTAAACAGATACATTATACTTAATGAAATAGAAGCAGTAATTAAAAAATCCTCATTGCCAAACATCCAGAGCTAGATTGATTTGGCATAGAATGACACCAGACCTTAAAGAAAGTCTTTGTCAAACTGCCTCAAGTTATTTCTCAAATGTTAAACTGAACAAGATAACAGAAGATGAAAAGATTCTCCCATGCTCAAGAATTGGCAGGATTAATATAGTAAAAATTAACAGGCTATAAATTATCATTTTGATTCTATCCTTTTGCAGCTTGGTAAAAAAAGATATAAACCTTCACAAATTCCTAGGAAAACAATCTCAGAGGAGGCTACCCAATCCTTAGGAGTTTGCTCTTTCCTCCCCATCATCTGCAATGATCCCTGAGCCTTACCCATAAAACCTCACCGACATGACTCTCTACACATTAGCTGAACAAGGACAACACACACGCATATGGGAAGATGAGTGGGCAAAAGTCCCGGAGGCCTCAACTCTAGACAAAGAAACAAAGGCGATGGAGGAAGACTGGAACAGGGAGGGGTGGTCATCCCCAGTGAAGAACACACCAATTGGTTGTCCTGTTTCAAGGAGTCATCCCTGAAAACGTACATACAAATAACATTAAACTGACTGGACAGTTAACGTTTAGGAATAGATATGCATTTACCTATACATATATGCATGAAATAGCACTTAGTGAGAAATGAATGTTAAGGAGAGTGGTGAGGGGTATATGGGAGGATTTGTGGGAATGAAATGGGAGATATGTTGTAATTATAATGTCAAAAATTAAAAAAATAGAGCACGAGTAATATCTCCAATATCCTGACCCCACACACCCAGATATCCAACTGAGTATAGGACTTAATTTTACAAACCAGCCTTCTTAAACATGGTACACGGTGCAGAACAGTGGAAGTCTGGGAGCATCTCGTAGTCTACTGTGTTGGTTCACTCTTGAGCAGAAGCGTACATGACCCAGTACTGCCATTCAGTTGTGGAATCCACATCTGTATGTTATGATTCTGGACCACAAATGGACTGTAACTTTGATTGTCAGTGTCTGCTTTCCTACATTTTCTCCACACATTACCTTTTATTAAAAGATATTCTTAAATTTTACAGCAGTCTAGTTTCTGCGATTAGGTAATATCTGAGAATGTATTTATTTTTTTCCAACAGGTTATTTAGTGAGTTTGACAAGAAGTGTGATAGTCTGGGGACACGCTGAGAAATATTACCTACATTTACATTCTGATAAAACTTACATCTTCAGCATGAGTGATAGAAATTTGTCATATAATATATATATATATATATATATATATATATATATATATGTATATACACAAGACAAAATATTTAAGAACTGGTAGTATATTTTACAATTCAATTTTTAACAGTTTCATACACAACTACTATTTTAATTTTTTTCCTCCCCACCATCTCACCCTCTGGCACATACACACACCAAGTTAGATGGATTGCTATTTACCCAATTCTTTAAAATACAATTGTGTTGAAGATTCTGTTACTGATGCCTCAATAAAGTTAATTTTCCTATCTACAAAACTTGGTTTAAAAACTCGCTAATGGAAAAGATCTGTGTAAAGTGCTTACCGATGGAACTAACGGCTCAGAGAAGATCTAATCACTGGAAGAACTAAATGCCCATCTGCTGCGTGACACAAGGTGACTGTAGATGATGATGATGGTCCTGAGGATGATGGTCCTGAGGGTGAAGAGGGTGATGATGATGATGATGGCGATGAGGGTGATGGCGGTGATGATACTGATGATGATGATGATGACAATGATGATGATTTTGATGATGTTGATGCTGATGATTTTGATCAGGGTGATGATAATGAGCATCATGATTGAACAATTCAAGGCTCACCTTCTGAGAATATTTTGGAATAGCTAGAGATTTCAAAGGCCTGATTATTCTGCAGCATTTCCTGTGGTTGGAAACAGTGAATGAACCCTCCCTGTTGTTGAAGACAGTGACTCTACAATCTATGCTGCTGCGAAAGTGGATTAATCAGAAGGGTCAGGTGTTTCTCTTTCTTTGTGTTTGTGTCTCCAGAGTCATGGGCTCCTTGTTCAACCTCTGAGCTGTCTGTTTTATACTTTTCAGATTCATAGGCTCCATTAGCTCCATTTATCTTCATGCTTGTGTGGTTACCATTTTCAAAGGGGTAAAAGGTATCTGCCAACAGTGAGATCTATGGGAATCTCAGGGTAAATTCTGTGAATTAGTGATAATATCTCAAAAACTATTAAATTCCACTTACTTGAAGTAGTAAGGAGGCTGGAGATACTAACAAAACAGGTGATCCTCCTAACAATTTGAAGCTTTGAGCTTACAGCCTGGAAATACTTCCCTTATCAACTCATTCCAGCATGAAGATTGACTCAGTTAAGAATACCAGGATATTACTTTGTAAACAGTATTGTCAAAGCTACTAAACTAAGTATGGAACTTGAAGGGATGATGGATGAATACAGTTTCAGAAATCCCTTCATGTGATAGGAGTTCAGAATAAAAGACTAATAATTTGATTCTAATGACTCTGCCACATAACTGCAGGTCCCCGAGTAACTGATATAGAGGAGAAGACTGCCAGATGGCATCCTCCAAAGACTAGGGACAACTATGAACAAATCTAAGATATGAAATTATTGAATGACATTTATTAAAACAATAAAGTGTGTAATATACAGCATAAAATTATTGTAAGTGAAAAATATTTGTAACTGATATCATATGGTAAAATAGATGAACAGAAGGAATGTCATATAATAAGCTTTTCTGACCTATGGATAAGTGGAAGGTGGAAAGGAGCCCTCGAATGGAATGAGTTGGAACCTGAGTTCTTACTCAAGGCTAAATCCATACTCTTATGAGCAGCCCTCTGGATTTCTCTGCTGGTTAATGGTGATGTTCAAGATCTTTGAAAAGAATTCTCATTTCTGTACAAAAGCAGAAGATTCAAACAAATTCTGTTAAATGCTCTAAGTGATTTCCAAAAATAGTTTTCAGTGCAATAATATAGAAAGTGATGCATGTAGCCCAGTGGAGTTCTGAGGATTCAAGTCTCTAGTACTGAGAAAATCATGGGCAGGAAGATAGTATGGCCAATCTAGATGCTGATTCGGTCTTCATCCTCCAGTTTCTGGTTCTGTAGAACACTATGGCCTTTCATGGTACTGGATGCAGAAGTTGTTCTGTTGCTCACTGCTAAATGAAATATAAACTGTCATCTCGATACATTGTTAGATTACAGATTCAACACCAATTTAGTAAAAATGAGTTTTTGAGTATATTTGTTCAAATCAATGAGACAAATATTATCAAACCAAGAAAATCAACTGTGAACTTCATCTCAACTCTACACAGTGCTAACAATATACCTATTTTTTAACAGTATAACAATAACACTTGTGTGAACCACATACTTGATTTTGAATGGTGGTAAATCTTGATTCTGGTAAATTTTATCACTCTCTTTGATGTCTGGTGCCACAGCTCCAGAGTCTATGGAGTGGTTAACTCAGAAAAAGTCCAAGTAACAATAAACCAATGGTATCTGCTCTAGAGCCACTGCTTATAGACAGCTCCATGGCAAATTCAATGTGATAGACTATTCATGCGTAGATTAGGCGAATTCTTGATTATCTGACATGGGATTAAGGTGCCCTTATCTGGTAAATGTGGAAGTACTTTGTTTATTTTTTGGTAGAGAAGGAAAAAATTTCATGTATGACAAAATCCAACACTCTTTGTACCCATTATAGGTCATCAGTGGACTATCTATATATCTATATCTATATATGGTAATAATGATTTAAGACATGATTTGTAAATCACACTTTTTCCACTATAAATACTTGTTTTGTTATACCCTCACATGCTGTTGTCAAAGGGTCATTTGCAATGGCAAAGCAAAGCATATCTAACATATGGGGAAGTTATCTTCTAACAGAAGATTTTCAACTGTGTCTTTGTGATGAATCCTTAAGCTCTTCAGACATCTTATCTACAATGCCTCTGATCCTTAGGTCATCACATAGAAAGAAATTATCAGCATCAACTTATGTCAAGGAAGGAAAGGACTTATGCATCTCTAGAGGGATGCACCATGTGGAGGATGCTAATACTTTCTTTAAGATAGATGCTATAACAAGGACAGATTGCTTACTCAAGCTTACTTCATCAACAGTACAAAGCTTTTCTTTGAGATTTCAGAAGGATTTGTTGGCTATCGTTCCGAAGATTTTCTCCACATAGGATCCCTTTTCATCAATAATAGAGAGCATGCCCTGTGTAAGATAAAGACAAGCTTCTATCACTGTAGATCCACACTTTTGAAGCATTAGTGTGTCTCTTGTTGTACACCATAGCAATGGCAGGCATGGATGCAGAGCTACAACTGGGTGAAATAAATATAACGAATTTTTCGTTCTTTCATTTTTTTGATTAATTTTACCTTCTAAATATATTTTCTTCTCTGATTGAATTTTCCAAACTTGAAGCATCAGTGGTTTTTTTTTTTTGTTGTTGTTGTTGTTTTGAATCAGTCTCTGCATTGAATCACACTTCTGTTTCCTAAGCACTTCAGTGAATGGTCCCCTCTTAATTTTGCCTTCTTGTCTGTGAATATCCATCCCAAGCATTCCATTCTCAGTTGCTATTGGTATATGCCTGTTCCAGTGCTCCAGCCATTATTATTAATTTCTGTCTGTCCTGGACTCTGCTATTGTCAGGGTGCAGCCTCAACAGTTTCATATGTTCCAGGGTAGGGGTGTGTGTATTAAAAATGTTAGGCAAGCCGGGCGGTGGTGGCGCACGCCTTTAATCCCAGCACTCGGGAGGCAGAGGCAGGCGGATCTCTGTGAGTTCGAGACCAGCCTGGTCTACAAGAGCTAGTTCCAGGACAGGCTCCAAAGCCACAGAGAAACCCTGTCTCGAAAAACCAAAAAAAATAAAAATAAAAATAAAAAAAATAAAAATGTTAGGCAGAACAGACAGACAAACAAAAGAAATACAGAGACATATGATAGTACCAGGAGGGGAACTTAGTGAATACTGAATCTGCCCAAGTTTATATTCCACATGCTTTTATACTTCACCCCAAAATGGAATGGTGGAGGCAACAGACTTCATTAACAGGACACTAGAAATAAATCAAGGGTCCTGCAGGCAGCCAATCTCCTTGAAGGTTCAGGAATAGACTTGAACTCTCTGATCTTCTGTCAAGGTGGGATGGATCTACCTCTATACTCAAAGTACTAATAAACCATACCCTAGGTCAGGATCTCTTACTGTAGCCACACCTGTGTCAACAACTTGGAGAGAGAAAGAATAAGCTCAGACTCTCTGACTTTTAGTCAAGGTGGAGCAGGCTCACATCGGTGTAACCTGGCATGTTATGAGTCTTAATTTCTGTGTTTTAACGAAAGTTTTAGCTCATTAACACTTCCTTTAACAATGACTTTCATTTCTTACGTCTTTGATTTCTCATTTTTAGCTATAAATGGCATAAGATGCTGCCACAGTCAAGAACCCAAGGGAATTTCAACCCCTCATCGATGGTTTCACTTTTAAAAAATGACTAACACACATAACCTTATGAATATTTTCCCTGAGATGAAATTTGCAATGATTACAATCATTGTTATCAGAAAATATTGTAAAATAAGCAAGGCATATCATGTATTTTTCATGCTAAACTGGTTCACATGCCCCATACATTCCTGACACCAGGTACGGTGCTAAAATGGATGCCGCACAGTACATGTAAATGTCTATTTTCAGTGGCAATGGAGAGCTGTAGAAACCCAAAGCAAACTCACCAGTATTCCCATCCTCACAGACTCTCAGGCGATGATGTTCCGAGGAGCTGTCTCTTGATGAGGGGTCACTGGATGTTAGAATTTGCAGTGAGGTGTTCCTCGTTTGGTGCAATCAGGGGTGGTACAATTTCCTTTCAGGTGTATACTGTGGAGCAGTCCTTGCCTACACTATGAATATGTATTACTCCCTCTGGTGAATTAAACTGCCCGGCCGGTAGCTGGGCAAGAAGTTAGGTGGAAAACCAAACTGAGAATGTTGGGAAGGAGGAGGACAGAGAGAGAAGAGGGAGCACAGCAGGATGGAGGATGTGTAAAGCCACCAGCCACTTGGCAATACGTAGATTAATAGAAACAAGATAATTTAAGTTTTAAGAATTCGATAGTAACAAGCCTGAGCCATCAGCCAGCATTTATAATTAATATAAGCCTCTGGGTGTTAATTTGAGAAGCAGTTGCCGGGTATTTGGGAACAGGCAGTAGGGACAGGAAACAACCAGATACATTTGGCGTTCCACCATGTACTCTCTATTTCCACATAAAACCTGATAAAGCTTAAAAAGTGAGTCAACACACACAAGAATGGAGTTAAGCATGTGCTCTCGGTAGCTGCTTTTTCTCCAGTGGGCTCTGTTTGGTGACAGTGAGGAGAGGCACAGCTCCTTTAAAATGCAGCCCTCAGGCTCCGTGCTAGCAGCAAAAACAGGAGCTCTTTTAAGAGGTCCTGCCACCAAACACTTTTATGGTGTTTCTGAGCAGCTTTCTACTTGCTGTGGGCATGAAACAAGAAACTTTCCAGAGTTGGGGCGGTAAACATGGCCCTCAGAGCTGGGGATACATAAGCCTCTGCCATGAGGCTAGACTCTCAGGGAATCGACATGGTATAAATTACATAGTACGTTTGTATTGTTCTGTTTTGTTTTTGCTCATACAGATAGAAAAGGTTACAGATGAGCTGTAAGGCCACATTCAGGCAAAAGAAAAAATATCTACACACAGATTACAGTCTGTTTAAAAATATATGTTGGCCTGGGAGGGAAAAGAATGTAAATTCCATGTGGAATTTATCTTCCCTGAAGTAAACTGGTGCTGCCAGGAGCAGACATGTCTCATTGTCATAAAAAGAAGCTCATAGGTTATTAAATCATCCTTAAATGCCATATTCTCTAGAATTATATAAATGAGCTATATAAAATCAATCTTTTTTGACCTTGAAAACATACCTAATGTGACTACAAGTTTGATTATACTAGGTGATTAACTACTGACCAGTATTTCCTTCTTATCCTAAACAGTTAGTAATAACAATTTTCAAGGACTAGAAATTTGCATCACATTTTCAAATGAGATGAATAGCTACAATACATTGAACAAGATTAGAAATGTATTTGTTGTATGTTTTAACAAAATTAATCTCAAATTTGTATCAATATACAAAATTTGTATATAATATACAAAAGTTCAAACCAATGTAAAACATTTAAAAGTAACAGTTGTTTTTAAAAAGTAAATTCAATAATCTAGCTTTTTATCTTATTATATCTTTTTCTTTTAGAGTAGATTCAATAATCCACTTATTCTTATCATACCTAAATCCTTCCTTTTTTTCAAGATAGGTTCATATCTATATCACCCTTTTTTTATTTCAAATCAAGAACCTTGAATCTAATACCCTTTTTTTAGGTTTGACAATAATACTAAGGACTTGACAATAATACTAAAATTTCTCTGGATCCCCCAGAACTGCCAGCACCCCAACTAGCAAAAATATTCTAGAGACATACTCCCACATTCCCAAAAATAAATTATGAATGTTTGTTATCATAATTTATTATACATGGATACAACTTGTTATGGAGAATTGTCAGGAAAAAAGCTAAACAAAGGAGATTAGATTGAGGAATCTTTTTCTCAAAATAAAAAAGGGAAAAGAGAAATGATAAGATAAAAGGTAGATTATAGAATCTCCTTTAATCCAAAATACTGCTGGGCGGTGGTGGCGCACGCCTTTAATCCCAGCACTCGGGAGGCAGAGGCAGACGGATCTCTGTGAGTTCGAGGCCAGCCTGGTCTACAAGAGCTAGTTCCAGGACAGGCTCCAAAGCCACAGAGAAACTCTGTCTCGAAAAACCAAAAAAAAAAAAAAAAATCCAAAATACTACTATCAATCTCACATATTTTACATTAGTATGGACTTTGGTTTATTGATACAAATTTTGTTATACTGTATGTGTATTTATAATCTGGTTTATGCTATTATGTTTATGCATCTCATTTAAAAACTAATATATAACCAAGAAATATAGATTAATAATAATCTGTAATAGCAAATTTGTAGTCATGTCAGGCAGGTTTTCAAGAACATAGATATATTTCAGATATATAGGCAGTCTTCAAACACATCAAAGACAAAGAATATGGCATATAGCATTTAACAAGTATTCAAAACTTTTCTCAATAGTAAGAAATAGTCTTTTTCTGGCACCAATTAATATAGAGAAAATGATGGGCACTGAAGAAATTCCATATGGAGTTTGTTTCTTACAGCAAAAGCTAACCATGTGAAAAAGAAACTACCCTTGCCTCAGTTGCTGATGGTTACTTTCCAAACTGAACTAGCAGGATACAAGAAAGGCGACTGACTAACTTTGACAAGATTAGGTTGAACAGTCCTTCAAAATTTTCTGCTTCACAGGAAAGTCTGTCAGATATGCTAGGCTTTTAGGGCAGATTCGGATGTCCCAATGTTACAGTGGAACTGTCCAGGCAGTCTGATGTCCCTGTCGTTGGGTAACATTTCACCCTCTGGGTTCTTTGATGGAGTTGAAGACTAAATAGTTATAATTGGACATTTCCTTAGTTATAATAGAAAGTAAATAGATACAAAACTTTAGACTCACCAAAATAAGATAGATAATTAAATATTTTCTCCATTTTTGTCAAATGCAAATGGAATGGATATTGTTACGATAATTTTTACTTATTAGCTGTTTTGTGGTATATAATATCAAGGTTAAAACCTTCACTTTTAATTAAACAAACAAGGGGAATGCTGTGGAACAATTCTTTCCTAAAGTATGAATACGTATTACTCTCATTGGTTAATAAAAAGCTAAAAGTTCAGTAGCTGGAAAGAAATTTAGGTGAGAAAGCCAAACTGAGAGAGATGCTAGCCAGTGGTCCAGGGAGCAAGTCATGCTAGAAGACAGGTAAAGTCACGAGCCTCATAGCAATACACATATCAAAAGAAATGAGTTAATGCAAATATAAAGGTTAGTTAGTAACAAGCCTGAGCTATCGGCCGAACATTTATAATTAATAGAAGCCTCTGTGAGGTAAATTTGCTAAGTGGCTGCCAGGAATTTGGAAAGAGGCAGGTGGGATAGGAATCCTCCAATTACAGGTGTTCCTCATTTGGTGGTGGAGATAGGGTATCAGTACTTCCAATGAGGTTTTCCTCAATTGGTGCTGGTGGTGTGTGAAACTCTGAATGAGGTATTCCTCAGTTGGAACCGGTGGGGTTAAACACACTTTGTGTTTGCTGGCATCAGAGCTCAATGTAATCATTAGATTTATAAAGGTTGTTTTCATATGTTCCACAGAATCTAAAAAGAAGAGAAATCACTGTATGTTATAATTAAACTCACTTAACTCTTGTATGCCCTATTCATTTAATAGCAGTCATACGTTCTGCATCACCATAATACACAGAAAACAACCAATATTATAACATTTATAATGAGACTACATCACAACGAACATGATTTTTAGTTTTATATTGCTCATACTCCTAGGTCCAATCAGTAAATTCTGGCATTTGTCTTGAAACCTATGAATATATGGGTGTTAGAATCAAGCAGTGATATAGTATACAATCTCTGAGTCTTTCTGTGTTATTTTTTGACTGATAAGCCATGGGCAACTCTAATTTAACAGCCAAATCTGCACATCCTCACATACCCTGCCTGACTGCATTTCTCTGACAGCCTTTAGAACAACTATGAGATTCAGTTAGAGACCATAGTGTCTACTTCTCCCATGGGTGCAATATGCTATATTAAAACTTAAATAAAAATAAATAAACTAAAACTTACAGAAAACATATTAAGAAGAGACAGGCATAGTGGTATACACCTTTAATACCAGTTCTCAGGAATCAGAGTCAAATGTGAGTTTATGGCCAGCCCGGTCTACAAAACAAGTTTCAAGATAGCCAGGGCCGTTACACAGAGATACCCTGATGGCAAAATTGAGTGGCTATTCTGAGTATTGGAAAAATCAATTCCGAAGTCAAGATATCAAGGTAAGTGACATTTCTTCACATACTCTTAATAATAGTACACTGACCCCTTCTAGGGTTTACCTCTTACATAAATTCAGAACTGCTGTAAAGAAGAAATGAAAATTTATAGGCAGTTCCTACCAACAGGAAAACGCCTATAATGTACAGGTAATGTTTTCCACTACAATGGTTTTAGTAAACTCCCAATCGCTGCTTGTTGTAAATGGTGTTGTCAGGTATAAATGAGTCTTAACTTTTAAGTTGTGATAATAGAACATCTGTACTTACCTATAATTCCTCATTGTGACGAGGAGCAGTTGGTCTTCTGGGCTCTACATCATTGCCTGTGGGGCATGTGCTGCCGCTGGGGCAGGGTATTCTTCACGCTCACTTTCTTCCATCACAATTTTGTCAGTTTGTGTGTCAAAGGCATTGCAAGTGTTCTCCCCATCAGAGCAAACCGATGGGCTCTCGTGATGAACTGGATTGCCTTCTCCAAATATTTTTGGATAATTCTCAGTTAGGAAGCTGACCAGAGAAATCTGGGACAAAAGGTGGCAAACACAGAGACCTCTGACTTTTGGCATGGTTGTAAATCTCAGTTTAGCCTGGAGGCTAAAAGTTTGTACCTCAAAATTCTGAGAAAAAGTCACCTTCTATAAAATAGAGGGGAGTTTTCTGTTAGAAAAATGAAAATATTTTATGAGCAGATGTTAAAATGTGACCATCACAGTGCAATACCATATGGGGATGATTTCCAGTGTTCCCACTGTGGTGGGTAGTATACACTGTTAACTTGTCTAAAATCCTTCCACTTGTGACAGACGTGGCTGAGCATGTTAGTAAGGATGCTTCCAGAAAGGCACAGTTAAGGAGGAAGACTACCCTTGAATGAGGGCACCATGTGTTGAATGTTCGATTGGGTGTTTAAAAATGAAGGGCAGCTTTCAGGGGTCTCTTGTTTGTTCAGTGCAGATGCAATGCTAACAGCTTGACATGCAGGTTTGTTACATTGGGAGGTATTTGGAGGAAGGCCTATTTGGCTGATATTGAATAATTGTGGGACTGCAATGACAGGTTGTTTGGACCCTAACTTTCTCTTCCATTCATTAATGCTATACAATATAAGGAAAAGCTGTTCTGAGTCAGATGTTGTAGATTATTTTATGATGAGTTACATTTGTTTAGGTTATGGAATATTTGTTTGGTAATGCAAAGATGTGTTGCATTCCTTTATATTGCATTTTTAAACTGTGAGGCTGTGTTACTGTGCCTGTTTAAAACACCTGATTGGTCTACTAAAGAGCTGAACGTCCAACAGCGAGGAAGGAGAAGGGATGGGAGACTGGACGGCAGGGAAAAGAAATAGAAGGAGAAAGGCGGGAGGAGCAATATCTAGGAACAAGCAAGGGAAGAGAACTCTTAAGTGCCAGCCACCCAGCTACACAGCAAGCCCGGGAGTAAGAAGCAAAGAATGGTATATATGACAAAGTTTAAGGCCCAGAGGCTAAAGGAGGAATGAATAATTTAAGTTAAGGAAGGTTGACAAGAAACAAGCAAAACTAGGGCATGGCACTCACAAGAAAGAATAGGACTTCATGTGGATTCATTTGGAAGCCCGGTGGCAAGTCCCTCAAAGCTCAAAGAACACAAAGTAAAAGAGCAAAGGGTAAAAGCAATCGACACCAATGAGGCCTTTCTTTAATGTATTTCTTGCAGGCCAAAGAGCAATTGCTCAATCAATAGTGAATCAGAAACTCAAATACCGAAAGTCAAAATAACCGTTTGATCTTTATATCGAATAAATCCTGCTATTTTATTATAGTATTTGAAAGGTGCCTACAATAGAAAAGTGTACTCAATAAATTTCTCTAATCCAACCAAAATTAGCAACAAAAGGCTGAGGATATATTTAATCACACTAACCAGATATTAGAACAACCGTATCTGAGAAAAGCAATCCATATTACCTTTGTTTCCTTGGGAAACCACCTTGAAAACAAAGAGAAATTCCCACATCCCTCAGTGATGACATCAAGGATTTAGCCTTGATTTCTGAACCCAGCACCCATGTTTGCTTATCATTTCAGAACACTAGCACTTAGTGGGTCAGTCTCACAATATTCTAAATCACAATTGACAAAGGACTGAGATATTAATACCCATGTAAATCCTCCTGACTCAAGATACACAAACGATTCTTCCCACAGAAGAATGAAAATCAAGGGTGCATTTATTTAAAAAACAAAACAACACCCAAACGAAAATAAACAAATGAACAAAACCCAGACTCCCAGGATATTCCTGTACTCCTGTCTCATTGTGAAGACTTGTTTACCATAGGCATAAAATGTTTGTCTTGTTACCTTTCTGGAGACATCTGCCAGTTCTGAGTTGCAGGAACCAGGCAGGCACAGAATACTCAGGGCGATGCAAACAGCTAAATTTGATGATGTCATATGGTTGAGTTCAGAGTTTTGCTCAATTTTGTATAATATCCCGAAAAGTGTTTTCAAAAGAAAGACATTTGGTTGGGGTAGTTGCTCTAAAAGACTGAACACGGAGATAAGTTATTTTAAAACAATAAATTGTACCCATAAAATTATTAATATGAAGAAAGGGAACAGAGTAATAATCTGTATCTTATTCATGATTTTCTGAGAATCAAAAGAAAAGTGGAATGTGTCCTAAAAGTATTGCTTGGACTATCTCCCCAAAGTCCAAAATAAATGGAGAAATTTAATTAATGAATATACTATATATATATATATATATATATATATATATATATATATATATACACATGATGAGATTTTAAGCATGGGCCACTGTGAATCCCCAAATCATACTTCTCTTTTCAAAATCTCTTCTGTGTTTGTGAACAATTGAAATCATTTGTTCCCAGTCAATATATTTAGTAAATGATTCTGTGCTATAAAATCTAATGTGTCTAAGCAAACATGACTTCTATTACTGCATGAATGTTGCTCCAGCCATTAGTGGAGCATCACCTCTGCACTGCAGCTACTTTCTTCTCTTCACACTCCTGGTCAGGGACACCAAGCCATTCATCATAAAGTCCAGACGTCAGCACACTGCCTGGTATATTTTGAAGAAATTCCTTACAGACAAAGAGAAAATATTATGTGGAAAATAAAAATCACAGAAATTACTCAAAAATACTTTCAACTGTAAAAGTCCATTTAGTTCAACTTTGTTCATTGTTCCCAGCCTGTCCCCTAGTTGGAGACTTGTCTGACATGTAGACCCTCTGAGTTTTGAGCAGATTTTGAGTAGATAAAACTAGCACACACTAAAGAAATCAACATCTCATCTCAAATCCCATTTTTAAATGACAAAATACACATTATGTTCATTTCTTCATAATCAAGGGCTTTAAGCTTTTAACCCTAATGGCTCTGAAAACGTGATCTAATTGCAGGGACCCATGTGCTCATGAGCAAGAGCTGAGTGAGCGTAGACTTCCTTTCATGTGCTGTGTGTCCTGAGAGAAAATGCTTCTAATAACATCTTGTAAGTGGTGGCAGAAATGGAATGTGTGTCTTTGTATAATGACTGTCAAGAAAATGTCACAAACTGGGCATGTGACACTTGATAATACATAGTGGTATGCTCCTGTAATCTCTGAACTCAGGAGAGGAAAACAGAAACCTCAAGTTAGACAGCAATGCAACAACTTGCATAATTGCTTGTTAGCTAAAACTGAGTGGAGCCTTAATGTTAGTCATTAAAAAATTAAAAAGATTTCAAATCACTTTGATGGTTTCCAGTCACATGCTGTTTGTATTGGTCACATGGATTTAATTTTCAAGAAATATACCAAGCTACTTTTATTATTACACATTAAGAATTATTCCATTATCAATTATCTAAAACTATCAAGTATTTTTATAGCTGTACCATGTACCATGTATGGACTGAAGTAATTGAGATAGGCTAGTGAGGAAACTGTACCAGTTGCCCTCTCTTTTACCATTAATGCATAATAGATACACAAAGCCCACCATGGCAGTTGGCATTGTTCAGCATGTTCTTACAAGTGGGTCTCCATGCTTAGAAACAGAAAACGCCGTGGCTGGTGCAGATAGTCTGGGAGCATCATCTCTGCTTGATGTCACTGAACATATACCCTTTTCAGAGCATGCTTATCCCCTGAGGATTCCCGAGCCAAAGTGCACCAAGGGAAACTGCTGTTGAGCTACTGCGCATACACGGTTCACTGGGAATTCCTTCGTGGTGCTGATAGCATATTTAGTAGCAGGGTGGGCTAATTATTTAGGATGTGAAATGGTACTATGAAGGAAAATTTAGAGTTTTTAATATATGTGTTCCTATATCATCAAATCTATTTCAGTTGTGTACCTCACAGAGGCAATACCTGTCTACTTTATATATGTCAACTGTGTTACTTTGCCTGCTTTAAGCCATTTCTGAACTGCTGATATTCATTTTGTAGCCATACCATAATGAGGGTCATAGAAATACTGTAGAACAGGGATGATTAATGTTTTATATATATATATATATTACATATATAATATATACACATAATACTTTGGATCTGCTAATAAGCATGAGTATGAATTGTTTTGCTATTGCAATGTTTCTCTTTCATAAAACTTACATAATTTTGGTTTTATCTTTTTCATTCTATCATTCATTTTTGCGTGCATCAATGCAAGTTTCAGGAATCAAACATACCTGACTAGGCCTGCAACAAGGAGACTCTCATGGGCCTCTATAAAATGCCACTAAATACACTTATTAGTATTTTGAAACAAGTGCCCCATGAGGAAGATGGAGGCGTCAAATAAAGATGTTTGGTTTCATCACTGTCCATCGTAACTGGTTTATGCTGGATCCTGATGTTGTGAACACCGGAGAAGCCTTTTGCCTACCAGATTTCTATCATTTTGTGTCTACCGTCCTTCCAGACCAAACACAGTGCAGGCAACTACTCACACAGATTCAGAGGAACCCCGAGGGCAGCAGACGAGAGGATCCTCCCTACCTTTAAGATAGATGCCACCACAGGGACGCTTTCGTTGTTCAAGTTCACCTCTGTCCCTGAGTCCAGTCTTTCTTTTAGGGCTCGCAGTGCTCTTGTATCACCTGATGTTCTGAAGATGCCTTCAGTGATTGGCCCGTTTTCACTAATAAAAAATAGTATGTCCTGAGAAGAAGAAAGGGAAGCACCTGTCACTCTATCCGCAGCACAGAGCATGATTTCCTTCTTGAGAACCAGGCCAATGGTGTGCACAGGTGCCATGCACGAACTGGCGTGGATGAGGAGGACCTTGAACTGGATTTGGTGCTTCTGTCATCTGTGGTACCCAACCCACCTTAATGTTAAGGTATTACTTATTTACTTGTATCAGGTTTTCCACAACGGAAAAGTGATTTCTGCAACTTATCCAATACACAGTTTCTGGTGAATAGCATCCTCTTACCTTCCCAATCTTAAGTCAATTATTTGATGCACACTTGTTTCTCCACTTGAGGAAAGACTCGAAGGGGTAGGTATTTTGGAGAAGCAGGATTTTGTCCTCAGGACAGCCAGAGAAGGACCATGTGAGACCTACCAGAATTGCTGTGGGTAGATTGCCATCCTCACAAATGGCAGTCAGATCATTTCCAAAGAGTTTTCCTGTCTTAGCAACTGGCAGGGCTGTGCACATTTGGTCCTGGTGAAGCACAGAGCCCCTGTGGAACAACCGAGATATGAAAGGCCGTCTTTTCTTAGCTCTTGGCTCTTCTGTATCTAAAGAGGATACAGATATCATTATATGTGATAGTTTAATTTATGCAGCCTTTGTTACTGAATTCCAAATGCATATTGTTCCTGTGTAATGCTTACAATCAAAGTAGTAATCAATTGTAATATAGAATGCCCCACATTCTAAAATTGGCTGCTCATTCTGTCAGTGCGTATGTTTTTCTTCCCTATACTCTACGCTGTTATTAATCTTAGAGACTTGAACTGAGTGTCCTCTAGTGGGAATCTCACAACTTAACGCTGTCTGACTCCACATTACACCATGAGATTCTTGATGCCTAGTTGAACAAGCACCTGTGTTACATACAGTCAGATGCTTCTGTGGTCACATCCTTATTTATAGCCACACACCTGGTGTTCTGATCAAGCATTATTCTCAGTTGTCACAGTGTGTCTCTCCCCATCCTTAGCTTTCTTGTTGAATTTTGAAGACCCACTGTCAAATTTCTTTTATCATTAGCATACGCCCTCATAGGAAAGTGTGCATGACTACATATGTCAGCCAGACTCTGGGTCCTTGCCCCATAGTGTTAATTCAAAGCTGAAATCAAAGTTCCTTTTTCTCTTCTAAGATTGTTTTTATAATATTGAACCACAATGAAATCTTAAATAAGTTAGTTACAACAAATACATTCGATGTAAACAAAGGGCTCACATAAGAAAATGCAAAATTAGCAGTGTTCCTCAGCATACCATATAGGTTGGCTGTCCAATACCAAATACTCAGACCAAAATTACAAGTAAATTTATACAGACTTAGTAGGATGTGTGAGTGTGTGTGTTCATGTGCATGTGTATTTATGCATATATATATATATATATATAGTAACTTTTTAAAGGGAAGAATTTGAAAACAATCAGAGGGGTTCATTGGGACGTTTTTGAGAAAGTATAGGAAAATAATGAAAGTATAGTATACTTTAAAAAATATTTAAATAAAGTCCAAGGCCCCAGTACATAAATATCAGGTCCATTTCTAGTCCAGACTCGGGTCTAAAGACACACATAAAACCCAGTTGTTTTGTGAACAGAAAAAAAGATTAGAGACTGGGCTATGAGTCTGAGTCCATTTCTACTCAAGCCTAGAACAGATTATCTCCAAATCAATAATACAGCTTTTCTGTATAGCTTTCATGACCGGTTTGTCAATGTGCAGTTATAGGGCATTTTCTGCTCTGATCATGAAACCACATGGTGGGAAACATATGAGGACCCAGGTCTTAGAAATCATATTCTAATGGAACCAGAGATGTGTGCACACATGTTTATGTGTATGCAGTGCCTTGGCATGCCAGCTTACGGTGACTATTTTCCTGGAAGAATTGAATGTTCTCCCCATAGACAAGCTAAATCTTGCAGCACTTAGAGTTCTCTTAAACATGACCTGGGGCATATTGTTTTGTTTTTGTTCTTGACAGTGCCCCCTTTCGAACCAAGAAATGACACAATGCATTGATGTTTTTTGCAGGACAGAAATTGGAACTGAGAAAGGACACATGAAGGAAGGTAATGGACTCACCGCTCTGCTTCTGACTTCTTGCTGCTTCTCTGGGCTTTAGGATGAATCGTCCCTGTATATCTGGTTGTTCCACATACAGCCCAGGCAGGGCAGGAAAAGCTGTGAAATTTCTTGATTCCCTTCGACTGAAGGTATTCAGGCTGTTCCTCATTATAATGTCATAGGGATGCTCATGCTCTATGAGAAGAAAATAAGAATGAGTTGTAACTAATAGTAATGAATGAGACAAAACCTGCCAATGTGCTTTACCACACACTGTTATACTGTGCTCTGGTCAAAGTAGACTGGGCGTCAGTGGCCTTCCTGGGATACGCTGATCAGGGAAGGATGTGTAAGCTGAGATCTCTAAAAACAGAGAAGAAAACTTTGAACTGGTCACTTTGTTTGAAGAACATAGGCCCATCAGTACACTGTATAGGGGTGACTTTTGCTGTGCTCCCCCGTGACAGGTTTAAGCACTGCCAGTTTCTGCCTTGATATCAAGATTTTTGCATCATTGGAGTCTTACTTCGGTTGTCTCGCATGGAAAGGAAAGACGTTTCTATGGTTTGGGGACAGGTAATCTTTAATTTTCTTAATCGTGTCAAGCACTGCTCTGTTCAGTATTTTTCTCTTTTATGATATCTGTCACATATATAAAGAATCCATTTCCACTCACAGTA
Organism: Arvicola amphibius; assembly: GCF_903992535.2. Taxonomy (NCBI): domain Eukaryota; kingdom Metazoa; phylum Chordata; class Mammalia; order Rodentia; family Cricetidae; genus Arvicola; species Arvicola amphibius. The sequence continues at coordinate 23,647,336 of NC_052057.2, read as the reverse complement.
TGACGACATGGTTTTCAGAAGCAGTCGAGTGGATGACTTTTGCTATTTGTACTCCCATGGTTTACATTTTTCTTCTCTTTTGGAGGGATGCCTTGCTCAGCCTAGATATAGAGGGGAGGGCCTTGCTCCTGCCTCAAAGTGATGTTTCAGACTTTGTTGAATTCAAATGAAAACCTTACCCTCCCTGAGGAGTACATGGGGGAAGGAAGAAGGTGGAGTTAGTGGAAGGAGGGGAGGGAGTGGGAACTGGGAGAGGTATGTAAAATGAGAAAAGATTTTTTAAATTTTTAAAAATGCTTTGGCTAGAGTTGTAAAGCAAACAGACAGACAGACAGACAGACAGACAGACAGACAGACAGACAGATAAAAATAAAAAGCAGAAGGATCAGGCATTTTTGACACATGCCTGTATTCCCAGCATTTATTTGATTGTGACATTGTGGACCAGGAATCCCTTACCTACCTGGTTCAATATCAATACCCTGTGCTATAAAGAAACAAAGCATCCAGTGTGGAGGTGAACTATGCCCCTGATATTGCTCAATGTACTAAAACCCTGAAAGTAAATATTGTAAATAAAATAAAATTGTAATTCCAGTTTATTTTGAATAATCAAGAATATGCACAGAGATTATTCTCAGGGTACACAAAAAAGGTTTGAACAACAAGGCTGTGTTCTCCAACAGACATCCTCACAGTTATTATCTGAGGGTCACTTCGTGTCTTAGAACATCACCTGTTCAGTAGCTATTGAAAAGTCAGCTCATGAGCAGAGTCGGTAATCTCACAATTTTAATTTTTATCCTAATACTTCTGATACATCTTCTATTACTATTACCTACGTGTCAATATCCTTGTGAAAAAATCCAGAAAAATGCAACGTAAGGAATCGCAGGTGATGCCGTCAGGAAGGCACCAAGAGTCTGAACATCGTATCTCTAATTCACTGGGGAAATACAGGTCCTAGAGATGTGGGCTGCCTGTATTTACACGGGTGCAGAGAAATGGCTAGACCTCTCACATTCTTTCCAAAACAGAAGCTATGTAATTAGGAGAAAACAAAATATTCTTCATATAAAAATTTTTAAATTTTATTTTAGACTTATTTATGTATGTAATTGTGTTTTGCTCCCATGTATAGCTGTGCACCATGTTATGCCTGTGGGTGTTGTGAACTGAATCCAGGCCTTTGAAAGAACAAGTTAACTAGTATTGTTAATCACCGAGAAAACTCTCTAGTCCCTAGGATTGTCTTTAATCTTCAACAAATGAAGAATTTTAATTATTTTTCTTTAGAAACAAGATACCCAAAGTCTTGGTTTATTTGTCTTTTTAGGGAAATTCCGTTTCTCAGGTAGAAGTATGTAAGAAAATTCCAGATTTTTTTTCCACCAGCTCATAAACTATTGCCTAAAGAGATGGTATTAGTGTATGGTTATATTAAGTAGTTGGTAATTATGAATTAAAGAATGAAATAATGTTTAAGTTACTTATTTTAATGTGCGTGTAACTTTAAGACTGAATGATGAAAACGTTAAGAGTTCAGGGTAAGAACATTGAACTTAGTCCCTCTTTAGATTTCCCTATTGCTTACCTTGGAGTAGGCCTGGGGCTTTTTCATAGCCATGACAGAACCACAGTTGGTAACCTTGAGCACTCTGGGAGGCAAAAAGATCCAACCATCACACATAGCCATTCAAAGTGGACTCTGGAGAATACCTTTCCCCAGTGCTCCCAGCTCTCTAGCAGGAAAACCATTAGGGGCAGTACTAGTGATGTGTCTTCTGACGACAGGTTTGAGCCATCTGGGCTGATCTCAGCAGACAACCCTGGGTACCTGCACAGCCTGTCTGATGCAGCCTACATCTTTTGATCCACAGTAGGACCTAAATAACCATGGGATAAGAAATTGCATCCACCCACCAACACTTACCAATAAAAATGCTATTCCTAGGTCTGCTATATCTGTTTGTCCACACTGAGTGTGGAATATTGAAGTTTGACTTTAAATGCCCAAACGACCTAGTATCCAGAGAGCCATACACCCTCAGCGCCTCAAGTGATTTCATGAGCAAAGTATCACTTGAAAGATGTGGTAACTTCAGCAACATTGGGCAAAATAGACAAAATCACAGAGGTTTGAGGGATGCCTCTGAGTAAAAACAACTTTGACTTTCATTCAGAGATGTCCTGTCTATGGAGATGAAGGGCATGTGTCTAACCTAGGCCAGGTGCTGAAAACAAGTTCCACAATCTAATTACTGCACGCGGTGCAATGGATCCTTGAATCAACCATCTAAATTGAATATTCTTTGAAATATTTAGCATCCTAGAGGAATGGGTAAAGTGAAAATATACTTCAACTGGAGTTATCACTAACTGTACTTTATTGTTGATTCCTGATTAAAAACAATGACATTGTCCTACAGAAGCCTTAATCATTAAAACTAGCAGTTATACACATTCACACAGACAAACACAGCACTACCACATCCCATACACACACAAAGTGAAAGAGAGGGACCTGGACAAAGAGAGACAGAGAGAAAGAATGCAAACTCACAGAAGGCGACAGAGCGGGACATACATACATACAGAGACACATTCACACAGAGATGTAACTACACAGAGATACACATGTATATTTAAGCACAAAAATACAAAGATATACACAGATATGTATGCAGAGAAAAAGAAGAACAGAGACAGAAACAGACAGACAATATGCATAAAGATTACAAAAAAGAGAAAAAAGAACACACCCAAACACATACGCCTACAACTAACTACACAAAGAAATGAAAAGCAAGAAATGGGAGAGAGAAGGAATTACATAACAATTAGTAAAGGAAAAGAATGAGAAAGGAAAAGGAAGAAAAGATGCATTCCCGCTAAGACTGGCAGTCTTTGAATCTGGTGTGTGTCTGTGTATGACTAAATTTTCTCCATTATTTTTTAATTTTTTAATTCTATAGTGAGACTAAACAGATCGCTCAAGACCACTGGGCTGTGAGTTTCATTTCACATGAACCTTAAATGGCCAAGAAAATATCCAAGAAAAATGACCCTCTAAAATCTATGATTGTATCTTTGAGGCTTCAGTTCCAAAATATTATTTTAAAATATGATTTGTAAATTTATTTTGATCATGTTTTTATGTAAATATTTATATGCACATTTGCACATATGTGGATCAAGAAAACAAAACTCAAAGTAGCTTGGCAGTGACTTACAGGCGTTCCTATCATAGGGAGTAACTTCCGGATGATATCGTTCACTGTCTCCAAGTCTGTTGTTGTTATATATAAAGGCTATGAAATGCAGAGAAAATGCTATAAAATAACTTGAAAACGTGTTATTCATTGTTATTGTCTAACCATCACTTATAATCTACAAGCCATAATGACATTTCTAACGTAGAATAAATATATTGTTTTTTTTTCCCTTTCTATAGCATAACCCTAGAAGACTGTCAGTAACATGTTTATTTTAACTTTAAGTACTTTTAGGTACTGGTTACTCAGTCATTTAAGCAAAAATTATTTCTTTTGGGGGGAACTTATAGCTAATATGAATCAATCTTGCTTCATGCTGCTTTCTACATATCACATATGAAAGACATATAGGCATGGCATACACATATACCCCTTACAAAAATGCTGTCTAAATCCTCAAACTCTCTCTCCCTTCCACTCTCTTCCTATGTCCCCATTTTCCATTGCTCTACAAACTGCCTGTCACTCTCTGGTAATGAACTTGCAGTTTCATTTTTTGTTTTATATTCACATACACTGGCACAGTTTGGGATGTCCTCAGTGAATATCGGGAGTTTAAAATGCTTCCTGTAGCCCTTTGTGGCTTCATTAATGGATCTGTTTAAATGCAATAAAAACATACAATACAGTAATGAATTTGCTAGTAGCTTATTTTATTGATATCATTAATGTAAAGCTATAGGTTCAGAAATATGCATACAGATTAGGGAATATTCAAAAGTATTTCAGAAACAGAGATATGTTTAGGTAATAGCTTGTTGTCCTAAGTTATGATTTTAGAAGCATAGCCAGTCCTCAAAATATTTTATCTGCAAGAGAAGGGCAGGAACCTGCTTCACTTCACAGTGGGAAGAAGCAGATGGATTGAGTGTTCATGGAAGTTTGTAGAGTACTGTTTACCCCAATATATAGGTTAAAGAGGAGAAAGTGAAAAGAATGGCAACCAGAAATTCCTCAAAGTTAAACAAACTATGTGTATTAATAGGAGAAATTAAAGCAGTAGTCAGGGACCATCTAATCAACAGCACATTTGAAGACAGTTTATCAGATTTTATAAATATAGCTATATGTAGAAATATGTATAGATAGATAGATAGATATCATGATTTATGTTACAGGCTAGAAATTACTTTTATGCAACAAAGAAAAAAATTATATTAATAGACATGGGTGTAATTTAACAAGAGAACTTCTATATGTATATGTCTATATATAGATAAATCTATCCATTTGAAGTAAGTCTGGAGAGTACAGTTTACCACAAATATAGAGTAAAGGGAAGATGTATAAATATATAGATACATAGATAGATAGAGATATATACACAAATATAGAAATATAGCATATAGTATATAAATGTACATATATAGCATACATATCTATATGTGTATATAGATACACATACATAAGTATACATAAATAGATATGCATATATGCATATATGTACACACATATAGGTTAGATATATAAATGTATCTATGTATAGATATGTATGTACATATAGATAGAGAGAGAGAGAGAGAGACAGACAGACAGACAGACAGATGGACAGATGGACAGACGGACAGACAGACAGGCATATATACTTAAAATGGAACACGGGCTGCCATACCCATGCTCCTAAGGAATAAAGTATGAATGCTAGTAATATACCTTTGGAGAAAACAATACCACCGATCTTTCTGTTCCATGGAACTATAATGTAGAAAGTGGAAAACATTTAGACTCTTGAAACATTTATGCTAAGATTTTAAGACTACACCTCATAAAGACATTATGTGTCAGTTTTCATGACTGACGGCACAGGTGTAGGTGGCGTTCTCCACAGGACCGGGGCTCTGATTGACCCGACTTCCACTGGAAACCTTACGTGATAGGACGTTCACTACAGTGTGGAGGCTGGTTGTGAATTTCCCTATTTTTATTTCCCCTTTCTCACAAACCTGTGCCACATATTGTTTTCTTTATACATAAATTTAATATGTGATTTTTTTTCCCACTTTCTGAAAATAATGATCCATGATGGGAAGAACATTTGTGCACAGACTTTTTTCTCCCTTTGCCATGGTTCTACATTCATGTTTGGGGCTGCACAGTCACATGGAAATGCTCTCTAATTTCCTATGGAACTATGGACTGATTTTTACACAAAGACTGGCACATTTCATGTGTCTGCCATTAACTGCTCACCCACGTTTTAATATAATCAGGCTAAAATGATTTCACAATTTGTAAACATTCTGATTAATTGATTTGGTTGGTTTTTTTTTTCCCTTGTGAATAAAACAGGATTAAGTTGATTGACAATTTCCCCAGCTGGCCTCTTGTCAACACAGCTCCAAGCTATAGGTCTTACCGAAAGGTGGCCACAAAATGTCCCACGGGCCAGGACAGGAGAATGGACCTGCAAGCAGAGCTTCTGTCTCTCCCGACAATATCCACATAGTCACCCATCCACAGGTAACTCAGCGGGATGACATGTTTGGTCTTGAACTTTCTCTTACGCCTGAAATAGAGTCATGTCACTGGGTTAGTTTGCTTTTCATTGCAGTTGGAATCACTTGCACTAAATCCTAGTTCTTTCTGCTCCAGAGCAGAGGAGGACTCATCCATTTCTGTCACCCCAGCACAGCGCATGTCATGTAGATGTGCCTTCACACCGTCTGTGCTGAAGGAAGTGACAGGGTTCACACTTTTTCATGGCCAAGGATAGCCATAGAATGGTCTTTATTTATGATTGATGAGTGTTCAGAATGATGATACATTGTCATTTCAAGACATGGCATTTTTAGAAAGCCGTGTGTTACAATATTCTACCATCTTTTTAGTAAAGAGCTAAACTCTTCTGCTTATTTTCTTCTATAACTTCAATACCAAGAAGTTAAATAATGTTTTATATTTTACTTAAGTGACTCCATTTAATGACCTTTCCGTAATAAATAATAGAGGAACATTGCCTGACTTGACAAAAATCTTACTCCTTGGCCTTTTCCTTGTACTAGCAAGTCATGTCAGCACCTGCTCAGGAGAACCTGAGCTCAGTACAACGCCCCTAGTCAACCCACGATGCGCATCTCATACAACTAAGGACAAAGAGGATTTGGTTTTCCTATAACCTAGTCAAAGGACTAGAAATACGCCTTCCTATCAAGCTTTCTGATGAAATCAAAACTGTTTTTGAGAAACAATCATCTTGGGAGCATTGAGTTTCTTTCTCTATTTGTATTTTTTGCATGGAGTTTGTTTTTTGATAATCTCACATGTGTGAACAATATGTTCTGATTATTTTCTGTCACTCTCTCTTCTGCTCCTTCTATCTCTTGACAACTCTTTTTCCCACTACTGTGCTTTTTCATATTTTTTTAATGATGGACTCTGTTTTGCCCGCTGCATTTGTTGTGTGAACCTGGACATGGAACTCTCTCTACTGGAAACTTGTGAGCTAGGAGGCAGCTACACAATAAAGGCTCCCTGTTCTCAGATTCAGAAGACACTATGTCAAAGTATTTCCTCTGACTCAAAAACCCTACATGAAAATTTATCTAAAATAGAAAATATATGAAGACTAACATGATCCCACAAAGAAATTTAGGGACCCCATTTAGTATAACATGCTGTACTCAAAATACAAGCATATCATGTAACATTTGCTTCAGAATACACACACACACATACACATACTTACCTATGTCTCAAATATATGAAACATCTGTATTCTCTTTTGCTTTTTACCCTCAAGACAGCTAATCCCATATGCATTTATATGCAATTTGATAATATATCTATATATATGAAGTGCTTAAACAGGAAACCACTAATTATAATATTTTAAGGTATAATCTGCCAAGAAAATGTAATAATAAAAATCATCTCCTATAAACTTGACAATCCTCATTCCATAAAATATATGACAATCTCAAAATTACTTTACCTGATGTCGTAACACAACCTTTAAGAAAGTCAACCACTTTATTTTCATTTATTCTCAAAAACATGGTAAATTTCACTTACTTCCACAAACTACACTCATGTAGCAAGTTATTGGTATTTTCTTTTGTATTTCAAATGATTTTACTACTATCTTGTTAAAATAAAATGTGAGAATTTCCAACTGTGGACTGAAGGGGATCTGACAGGAAATGACTAGAAAGATGGACAGCTTGATGGACAGACAGACAGTCAGGCCATTCAATTCTTTCACCTTTGCTGCAGTCAGAGGCTAACTAGTCTCTAACCAGTCTACGGGCTGGGAACTTTGAGAGGAAAATGAACCCGGTAGGTTGTGTCTATATTGTAGAGCAGAACTCTCTCCTGCAGCCTTCATTATCCTCATGTGCTCCAGCATGTGCCTCTTTTTCAGTTTTGCTGCTAATCTTTCCACAGGATCAAACAGCAAAACAGCACGTTAAATAATTCATGGTTTTAAAATATGACTTAAACATTTGTTGAAATAGAATGAGAAATATTTTAGGGGAAAGTCCATTACTCAACCCTACTCAAAGATTTATAGGCCAATAGAGTTTTGACAGTAAAAGAAATATTCTCCCTCTACAGGGAGCATATAGACAGCCCTGAAAACACACACACACACACACACACACACACACACACACTGAATAGGTTATATTTGGTTAGTATACATAGAATATATAGCATATGTGTATATACATGTTTCTTTCTTTCTTTCTTTTTTTTTTTTTTTTTGGTTTTTTTGAGACAGGGTTTCCCTGTAGTTTCTAGAGCCTGTCCTGGAACTAGCTCTTGTAGACCAGGCTGGCCTCGAACTCAGAGATCCGCCTGCCTCTGCCTCCCGAGTGCTGGGATTAAAGGTGTGCGTCACCACCGCCCGGCTATACATGTTTCTTAACAGACATATATATGTAGCAAACATTAATAAAAAAAAAGCCATGATTTTGAAAGATGGCAAGAAGGAGAATATAGGAGGACTTGTCAGGAGGAAAGGGAAGGAGGAAATGTTAATGAAGTACTTATAATTTCAAACAATAAAAGAAATAAAAATCCTATTATAGTTTTATACAGTAAGGCCTAATCAAAGTGTAGCCCCTCATAGTAAGGAAGGCACGATACACATACTCACAGGTTGTTAGACACAACCAGCACATCACTGAACAAGGAGAGATGTTGTTTCTCCCTTCTCCAGCCTCTTCTCAGTTCCACGGGACCTTGGCATAGCAAGGTTCGATGTTCCTCTCCCGTGGCTTTTTCCTCAAGGGTTTCCATTTAGGGAAAAAAAGGCTTCTCCAACTAAAAGAACAGGTATTCAGTGGTTGTTATTTCATGCTGAATTTCACAGGATAAAAGAGATTAAAGCACAGGCTCAACTCCCCAGCTGCACTCTGTTGAGTTGTCAACAGTTTTACAGTATAACCGAAAAGAAGAGCTTGCTTAGGAAATGAAGGATTGGGAACGTGTTGCAAGAGTGGGTCCTTTTTCAGAAGGTGTCTACTTGAGAGTCATGGGAAAAGTTTGAACAGTGTACTGGTGGGGTGTTGGGAATTGGTCCTCAACTTTTCTAACACTGCCACCCTTTAGTACAGTTCCTCGTGTTGTGGGAACCCCAACTATACAATTATTTTCTTGTTACTTCATAACTGTACTTTTGCTACTGCTATGAATCTAGTAGAAGCATGAGACATGCAGAATATCTGATAAGGGACCACCAAAAGGTCACCACCCACAGGTGAGAACCACTGGCCTAGAGTGAGGGAAGGGGTGGGTGATGTAATTCCATCTCAGTTGAAATCACTTTTAAAATTTGACTAATAAAGAATATCCACATTTTAAAAAAAGTATTGGGATCTATGAACATCAATCATGGTTTAAAATAAAAGTAGGAGACACATCACAAGGCGCCCCATTGGAGAGAAGAAATATTCACACTCTAGTGGGATTCAGAGAGGGAAGCGATCAATGTCAAACATTAATGAAGGTCTAAGTAAGTGACTCCTGAAAAATTGGATATCAACATGGATATCATTGCTAACCCTAACTACAATCATATGTGTGCAATAATAGTGGAATACTCGTGTAAAACCTGTGACATGCGGATTTATCCTCAAAGATTCTAAATTCATAATTCTTTTTTTCAATCTAATCACGATCCACGTGATAAAGGCAGCATACAGACTTCACCAACACTGTGTACCTTACAGTGTAACAGATGCAAGAGTCACAGGAGACTATAAATGAATGTAACTTAGTGAAACAGTCAGACATTTTCATGCACAGGAAAGTCGGGAAGCTTTGAAGACTATGCAGGAGAGACACATACTTAAGAAATAAAGCCTCGAGCCACAAAGGATTGTGACTGAAACATCCTGAGAGAGAGTCTGTAACCCTGATAGTTAAATGTGTAGTATAGCGTGGACACATAATAATCACAGAAATATCATATCAAACTAGAATGCCCATGTTTTTAAAATGATTAAACTTTGATGATAGTAGTAGATTGTACCTTTTTCAAACTCTGTGTTTTCAGTGATATGTGTAACTATACAGTACTAATTAAGATAGCAAAGCCCTACCAAACTTTAAAGTTCTTTATAAAGATTTTCTGTTGTATAATCCGGTTTAAAAGAATTGATATGTTGGAGTGTGATATAAAAAAATCAGAAAGCAATCTAAGTATTAAAATGCCATAATCAAACCCATTCCTTTGTAGCCGAAAGTGAAAAGTATGTTAAAAAATAAATAAATAAAAAGCAGGTTTTCCTAATGATTTAAAAAAATTAGGTCTCAGGGAGCACATATAATGAGAAATTCGAGATTTGTGGTCCTGCACAAGATGGACTATAGAATGATTTATGATGGTTAGAACAAACAAAGAAAACAAAAACAAACCAAAGCAAAAAAAATGAGAAATGGTCCTTTGAACAGCAAAAGGAGTTATTTCCATCGCCTCTGGCAAAGCGACATGTGGCTCTCCATTGACCCTTTGCTCCTATCAGGATATCAACACCCACGTTGCCCTCCAGTTCCCTGTGTCTCTATTCAAAAGTGCTTGTTATGTATCTCACAGCCCCCACTTTCCTGTCTCCCCACAACAACCCCCTCTCCTTCTGCACTATACAAACTCCTAAAATGTTCTAGAACTCGCCTTGCTCTATTTATAATACAGGGTCATTTTTTTCTGCCCAGGTATCTTCACAATTCTACCTTCTTTTACAGACAGTTTTGGCAACATCAAATCTGTTTCTTTTTATTTCTACTATAAACTCTTCCAAATGCCTCTGAACATTAATATTCTCTCTTATCCACAATAAAATTTTCCCTGTAATTATAATGCAGCTACCTCAGTGGTTTCTTTCCTGTGACATGCCCATACTGTTTGAATACTCAAAATACACACCTTTAAGTGAATATTACTCTGTCCAAAACATATGTTATAGATTTCAGAGAATAGGCACAGAAACACCATAGTTTCTATTTAGCATTAAGATCCCTGTGATCAAAGAGTCAAAAGGGGCAACAGCCTACCGTTTCCTCTCACATGTCAAACATATGTCCTCATACATGTTAAAAATAGTTCCAACTCAATTTCATGATAAAAATTAAAGTAAAAAAGTATTTTTGAGAATCATTCCTCTCTAATCTGAATCATTGGTAAAATATTAGGAAATGGATTCTAAAGAACACAATATATGTTGGAAACTATAACAATATGCTGAAAACCAGAGAGTTCTTATATTTTGGGTTGAAATCTGACAGGCTTCCAAGAAATCATTGTAGTTATAGTAGGTAAAACAATTAGAAGGAGCAGAAAATAATCATCATCTCATAACTTGGACAGATAATCTTGTAGATTAACACACTGTATTCTCCTGTGTATCCGAGACCATACCTCCCCTGATATAATTGTATTTGTTTAGGGGATTGGTACTGAATATTGCTAACAGGGATAGATTTTCATAAAGACACTACTGAGTTAATTATCTCAATTGATCTGGAGTAATCAAGACAGACACTTGCTGTTACCATTAGTCTATGATGACAAACAAAACTCCTTATTAAAATAATACCTTCACAGTGGAGCCTGAAATGGAGAGCCTTTCAGTGATCGTGAAATTATCTTTTCCTTCCTTGGCACTAAACACGAAAGATGGCCACAGCAGTTGGTAGACCAACCACTGAAGTCTGAGGACCCTGTAGTAGTCAGGGAGACAGACCACGCTGATGTCAACATTCTAAGGCTCATGCCATAACTGACAGTGACACAAGCATTTCCTTCCATGTTTTGGCTTGAAATATTATTTTGAAAAACTGTTGATCCACAAGTGTTTATAAGGAGCATCAGATTTTCAAAACCATATATAGATTGATAGATTTATACATACAAATATAGATTGAGAGATTGATAGATATGTAGATAGATGAATAGATTGAAATAGATAAATACTACATGATACAATAGTCTTTCAACTAGATAGATAGATAGATAGATAGATAGATAGATAGATAGATAGATAGACAGACAGACAGAATGATAGACAGATGGACAGACTGATAGATACAAAAAGATAGATATAGATGGATAGATATAGAACACTTCATGATACCATTAATCTGTATTAAGAATCAAAACTAATTATTAAAAATACCTTTACAGTGGATCCTGGAATGAAGAACCTCTCAATGACCGTGAAATTATCTTTTCCTTCCTTGGCACTAAGCACCAAAGATGACCACAGCAGTTGGTAGACCAACCACTGAAGTCTGAGGACCCTGTAGTAGTCATGGAGACAGACCACGCTGATGTCAACATTCTAAGGCTCATGCCATAACTGACGTGACACAAGCATTTCCTTCCATGTTTTGGCTTAAAATATTATTTTTGAGAAACTGTTGATCCACAAGTGTTTATAAGGAGCACCAGATTTTTACAACCATAGATAGATGGATAGATTTATACATACAAATAAATATAGATAGGTAGATGAATAGATATAGATATAGAATATTTAATGATATCTTTAGTCTGTCAACTAGACAGATAGACAAAGAGGTATATTTATAGATAGATAGATAGATAGATAGATAGATAGATAGACATACAGATGATAGATATAAATGTATAGTTACAGATTATTTCATGATACCATTGGTCTAACATAAGAATCATAACCACTTATTAACAATACCTTTACAGTGGACCCTGGAATGGAGAAACTTTTAATGAATGTGAAGTTATCTTTTCCTTTCTTGGCACTAAGCACCAAAGATGGCCACAACGGTTGGTAGACCAACCACTGAAGTCTGAGGACTCTGTAGTAGTCAGGGTGACAGATCACATTCATAGTCAACATTCTAAGGCTCATGCCATAACTGAAAAAATGACATAGGCATTTCATTTTCTTCAACATTTTGGCTCTTTAAAAATATTTTTGAACTATTTTTAAACCACAATTGCTTGTTTTTATATAGGTTTTCATAACCATAGGCAGATAGATGGATATATAGATGATAGATGGATAGATAGATAGATAGATAGATAGAAAGAAAGAATCATTAGCAATGTGCCTCCCCAAACTCTTGTGTCCTAACGTAATCAGACACACAGGACTATTTTCTGTTGCTCACTTTTTTTGAAAGGACAAATGGCCTAGTTTCAACTGTCCTCTGCTCATGGGAGCCTGGTAGTGTCACATCATAGCAAATGACCTCATGGATGGGCATCTCAGAGAGAGCACATGGTGTGCGAGGAAGTCAGACTGGGTGAAGATGAGCTTGTCTCACTCTCTGACAATAGTGCTGATGCAAGGAGTGAAGGGTTCCAGTAACATTAATACCCGCAGAAGGCAGCACTTGCAAGGGCAGAGTAGCTTCATTATAGGCTCTGTCTCTTAAAAGTGACACTACCTACCAATGCTGTCACACTTGAGACTAAATTACAGCAGATTGGTCCATTAGGACCAAATCACATCCAACCAAAGAACCAGGATGTGAATCCTGATACAACGAAGAGTAGGAAATTCCCACTAATATGAGGTTTACATACTATATACTATTCTCCACTGAACACAATAGCTGACAACCTAGGTCCCGTCCATTTTGTTGTCTTAGTTGGTTCAGTTTGCTTGATTTGTTTCATTTTAAAGAACGAATTATATTCAGGAGTATATGGAATATGCAGTAATTTGTATTTTATTCCAATAACCATACTTGGAGGCTCATTTAATCATTCATATTATTTATTATATATTATGGGAGGTTCAATTCTATAAGTAACATGTTTAATGACTTTCCTGGAAAACACCTACAGTACTTCTTTATAAACTATTTCATCATTGGTAAACTTATGGTTGCTTCCGGTTTAGAAATATAATTGTTAAAATCATTTTGTAACATATTTTTAAAAGGTGTGAGATTTTAATTTTAAACTGAACCCATAATGAGGATGATGACCACTGTGTGCATGATAATAGGTTTTTTCTTTCATATTTAAATTTCCTATTTTATATATTGAAATATTCCAATATTAAGATAGCAGGCTGTGTAAGCTGCAAACACATCTCAGAACTCATGCACACATTGAATTGAAAGTGTTGCATTTTTAGCTCAATTTCTACATATATAAAATAAAATCTAACATTAATATTGTTTATCTTGTTGTGATCCAGTAAAACTGAGTAAAAGTTAGTAACTTTGCTTAATGGTAGGGAATGACTATTGATTCACTAGATGTTTAAAAAGTTCGTTGTTATTAATATCTGCATCTGCGCAATTGTAGCTTTTTTATCTTTTTATTGATTCTTTGTGGACTTACCATCATGTATCACGATCCCAGCTCATCTCCCCATATCCTCAATTCTGCTCTCTGCCCTTAAACCTCCATCCCAAAACAAAATTTAGAAGTAAAACAAAAACAAAGAGTAAAACACGGAAAGTGTAATATGGCCCAGAGAGTCACACAGCATGCATTTCTGTTCATATATCTTTCCTTGTAAATGCTCACGGCAATGAGTCTCCTTCGTGGTCTTGCTTCTATTACACCCTCAATACTCTACCCAACTGTCTCGGTTAGAGGAAGGAGAGCACGTGAGACTTTAGGTTCAGGAATAAATCTACAACAATGTATTTCATGATTTCAGCTTATTTTTATAATCTTAAAACAGATAAGGAGTAAAAATTTTCTGAATTGCAAGTCAAGAGCAATGGTTAAGCACCGATGTCTCTTCTTTCAAGGAAGGGCTGGGGTTTCTGTCTGATGCAGATATTATTCATGTGACATCCCATGAAGGACATCATTAACTCTGCTTCACTTTGAGCCCTGTGCAAGAGGATGAAAAACGTCTACAAAACAATGTGTCTTTCCTGTTAGATCAAAAGACTATTCCAGCAAAGTTAGGATGACTGTGAAGAGCACTATTTTTTATTTTTGCCATGATCACAGGAACGTAAATCTTGGTGGTACCCAGAAACAGACTATACATGGCCCACTAACAAACTTGAAGACATGTGCTCAGAGATAGATATGACATATATATAAATAAAAGCAACTGCACTATTAGATCCACAATCAAATACAAGTCCTTTTTAAAGTATTTTATCATATATACTTTCCAATATTAATCCCACTATTCACATAATTGTGTTAATATTGAATCAACATACATATTTTCAAAGATAATACAGAATCAAAATATACATGCATTGTAACAATTGTATTATAACTTGATGTCAGTTGAATTAAGGATGCTACAGTATTTGAGAGACTAATATAAAGTCTATCTATCCTATGACGATTTAAAACACTTTTGTAAATAAGGTTCTGAATATTTGCCAATTGAACCTTGTTAATAAGTTCATTTATAGTAGCTAACAAAATTGCAGTTTTAGTACATTTATGAAAAACACAATGTGTGTATATACATATGTACATATATATAAGCTACATTTATATAATACACAAATATCACTAAGAAAAAACTTGGACATATTTCAGTTGTTTTAATTTCATTCTTGCAAAGGCAATGTAAATGCTTTTAAAATAAAAATGATTTTAATTAAGGTTGATCAAACTTAAGGTAAACTAAGTTTAAGGAATAAACCCTAATAAATTAAGATACTAAGTTTAACATAAAACACATTTTTCAAAAATTTTAAAAGCTTTAAAAGTATTGATATATATTTTTAGAAAATATTACTGATTTAGAAATAGTGAAAGAATCTGGAAATGTATATATCAATATTTCTACAAAAGAAAATGGTTCATTTAAAAATGTGTAAATACTCGGACAAAATAAAAGAATTTATTTTTACACAGTGATTGAATACAAACTGTTTTACCTTTCGAACTGGTTTCAATATAGTCTCTGCAAAGAATGTGTGTTCATTAATTAGCTAAGCTGATTGGATTCAACAGCGACTCACGGGACTGAGGGATGGCGCAGAGGAAAAGGACGTCTACTGCTCTTGCAGACGACCCTGCGCCATCCCAGCACTCGAATGTAGCTCACAGCTGCCTGGACCTCCAGTTCCAAAGATCCCATGAGTTCACCTAACCACACTGCTCCAGAGGAGTGTTTCTGGTTGCTAGAATTTTCTGAGCCTGTTTGATCATTAACGCTTTTAACGCTCTCTACATATTGCTTTTTCAGTTTTTAACCCTTTGGCCACCCCAGGCTCTCAGGTTGGCATCATCGTGGAACCCAGTGTGATGCTTCACAGGTCTGTACTCTTAACCTAGGGCTAGAATGAACATAGCCTGAACTCTGTGCAGTGACCATGAGATAAGCGGGGTCAGTCGATCACATGAGCACAGGAGTGCAGTGATCACAAAGTACTTCCCATCTCCATTTAAAATGTGATTCCCACCGAGTGTCCTCATATGATGTAGCTAATGGCCATCAAAGAGTCAACAGTATGTACAAAGCAATGAGCTTTATAACTTTAACAGAGTGTGACAGTAAGGAAGCGCAGAGAACAGAATTGAGCTTTCTTAAAAAATAACATCAAATAAATGATATTCAAAAATTATATATAGAATATGCCACACTAACTCCAGCAGAATCTGTGTAACAAGTTCCACAGACTGAGGCGTTAGACTCCAAAGGGAGGAGGTCTCCTGGAACCGGTTGTGGACTCTCTAGCCGGAGAGAAATTATTGAGCAGTCTGTCTGCTTCTATTTCCTTTTAATATTTACGAGATGTTCCTGATAGCCTGGGCTGAGATTCTAAGCGAGAAATTTGGATAAGAAGCCACCCCCTTGAATTAGGGTTACTGGCCATGACCTCTTTTTTACTAAGAGATTCAACGCTTTGCTTCATAATCATTTACATAATTACAAAATAATACTTTGATAAAATATCCTCCCAACAATATACGAATTTGTATGGCTGTGCGTGTGTAGATGAGGTTGGCTTTGACATTGTGGTATAGAAAGCATTGCTTAAGTATAGTTTTAAGTTGAAATTTGAGGATTTTTAATGAGACAAAATCTAGATGTTAGATAAGGATTACACATGAAAACTTGATCCGGACCTAGAAGTCATCCATTAACTATAAGTGGGGTTTTTTTTTTTTTTTTGTATTTTGCTCTGTTTAGTGATTATGATGTTATTTGTTCCATTGGTAGTTGAGTCTTTGAACCCACTGTCTAGGAAATGTATAATACCGGATTGATTTTGTGCCTTCTTGTGCCAGTTGATTATGGTAATTGTTCTTTGTAACTGCTTCACTGAACACATCTTTTAAGAATTGCAATACCTGTTCTTCTTGTATAAAAACCCTTGTTTGAGAGCTGCAAAACACACTCAGATTCACACTGCCTCCGTGTTGGTTTCTGTTTGTCACCGCCACATCCCCAAAAAACTCCATACCTGGCTGGGGTGGTCGGTGGCAAGAATGTAATTATAATTATCTATTCTTTCTAGAATCAAATAGTTGCAGTAGAAACGAGTATGGAAAATAGTTGGCCCAATTTGTCCTCCAGCTGTCTTTATGAACCTGTTTTCAGTGATCAGGATCTGTTGGCTCTGATCCACAAGGCAGGATGCAGGAAGTCATCGGAGGACTCTTGATTTATCACCTGGTGTCCTGAGGGAGTCTGGAATAATCTGAGGAGTTGAGCGCTCTTGACGGAAGAAAGCATCCACAATAAGCTACTGAGTAGCTGTTGCTGTCACTGCTGTCACTGGTCTTTCGACCCCAACGGTCTTTTTCCTGACTACGTGAAGCATTACAATTTCAGTGTGTATGCGTTGATACCTTGAAAATCACCTGCACCCTCCGGCTGACTTCTCTAACTATTGGTAAGTTTGGGAAAGGAGATCAATATCCCTTGAGCATGGTTCACTTAATAAGATTAACAGTTAGCAAATCAGTGAATAAATCCTATGACGAGGCTTAGCATTTATTCAGAAACGAGTGCAGAGGAGCTCATGGTAACATCTTAGAAGAGCAATAAAGCATCACTGAGCACTCCTTCTAGTCAAGTGGACAGAGCCTCTGTCCCGAGTAAAGACTCAACCTTCCTTCTGGCTTCCTTCTGGTAAATCATCCAGCCAAGTCAACACTACCAGGAAGGCAGGTTCACCTTAAGCCGAGCTAAAGACACAGGAGAATGATTGTTCCTCTAGTGCGTTACTGTACTTTTGCTTCCCGGAAATCCTGCCCCTAACACAGCCCCTCCAGGCTACCATGAAGTCGCCATGAGCTTCATTTGGTCTTCTCTGCCCGCTGAGTTCAAACAGAGGAAGTAACTTTTATTTTGTTTTCTGTCTGTCTTTTGAATGCTGGTCAGATCTTGAGTTTGCTGATTCTGATCTGCTGCCTACCTGTCTCTCACTCTAAAGTCACCTGCCTCCCCACCTCTTCTCTCCTTGACATGTGACAAGTCTTCATACTGGAAATCCAAACAACATGAGTTTTGTTTTGTCCTTCATTTCCTTCCTCTGGTTATAAGGGACATCAAATATATATAAAAAAAAAGTTGATGTGTTTACATTAACTTTTAAATTAATCATATCTGGAAATTCCTGTAACTTAAATTCTGTAATTTTCATTGATCACATAAAGATTAAATTGCTGTTTTGTAAGACTTGGATGAAATATAGTATAGGAAATTGTTTTCTTGATGTTGAAAAAAGTGATGTCCCCTCTCTTGCTAATGAATAATTTACTAAAAGATATCTTATTTGTCTTGATTTTGAAAAAAAAATGTGTTGTCATTGCAAAATGGAGACATTATTTTAAATATGAATAGTGGTTAATGAATATTCTCTCATTATTTATATTTGAAAATTAAGTTGCCACATGCTTGGGAGGTAATGAATGTTGGAAAATAAAGCCATTAAGTTGTTTTTTTTTTTTTTTTCCTTTTGGCTTTTCGATCAGTAACATATAATGACAACGGCTAAGATATTCTGTTATCAGCATTTTACCACCATCCACGTCATAACAACAAGGAAACTCTGGTTTCCCGTTTAGAGTGGCCTGGTGCTCGGATGAGGTCGGGGGTCCTGGCTGCGCTGTCGCTCAGCGCCTCCCGTGGGCAAAGCCCTCCTGCTGCCTCACGAGCACTCGGGTCCCCGCCGCCGCCGCGCGCCACACCCGCACCTCCTGTGCGCGCCGCCACTCACTTGAACCCGGCCACCATCGTCGAGCCCGCACCGCGCCTGCGCAGCCCGCCGCGCCTGCGCCCCTCCCTTTGCCGGCGTCTCCAGCGCTGGCGACTAGGAGTCCTGGGTGGAGACGCTGCTCCTTCCGTGGAGGCTGCTGTGCTCCCGGGCACGGGGCGTGAACAGCAGCTCCAGGGAGCCCGGGCGTCCCACGAGAACCTGCTTAGGACCAGGCCTGATGGGGAGGCCGGGTCGGTACGGTCACAGCCGCCGTTGACGCCATCCCCGGGGTCCCACATCCCGGCCATCACGGGCCTGTGCGCACGTGCGTGCGTACACACGCGCGCGCGCGTAATTAACCGGGGAGACTCTAAAACAGCCAGCGGCGCCAGGCACCCTTAGATGACTGCACTGCAGGGCACGGTGTGAGGCTGGCAGCGCTGGCAGTTCGCACAAGAACGGGGCATTGCACTCCGGGACCGACTGTGCAATCCTCGGTGGAGCCGCGCGAGGGCGCTGCGGGTGTCGTCGGGCTCCTGCGGTGGCGGGACGCGGCCGTGTGGTGGCGCTGCGGGCGGCGGCCTTGGGCCAGCAAGGCCTCTCCTGTGGGGCGGGGCTGGACGGGGCGCGGCGTCGCTCGGCGCTTCCGCAATTGTGGAGCTGCGGGATGTCTGCGCTGCTGCTGCAGCTGGCGGGGCTCGGCGTGGCGCTTGCGGCCGCCGTGCTCATTTTGGTGAGACCGTGGTGGAGTTCCGGACTCTGGGCTTCCCCTCCGCACTTCCCACTCGTTTTCGGGTCTCTTGCATCCAGATCCCCTGAAATCCTTGACCCTTTTTTTGCCCCTTTGGACCTTGTCTAATTGACCCGTCTCCACCCAGCTTCTCCGGGTCCCTGCTCCCGGACCCCCGCCTATCCAGCCTATCATCCCTCAGCCTTCATCTTGGGCCTCCAGACGCTGCAATTTGGAGCTTTCTGGTGTGCCATGTGCTGCAGCCAGGAAGAGAGCTGTGGACCCAGCAGATTAGGGTCGGTGGGTGAGCGAGAAACAGGCCCAGACCTCGTCTTGTTTTCGGCTAGGGGTCGTTTTGTCCCAGAATCAAGTACCTTAGCATTTTCTTTGCCATTCTTCTAGAAACGATGCAGACTCTTTCTGGTATGTAAGTAGAAAAGGGCAGATTCGCCAACAACTCTGCCACAGTTTCCAGAGACTGCCACTCATTCAGTAAACGGAGATTTTTGAAAAGCTTCCTTGGTATTGAGACCAGGTGGCTAGACAGTTGGCCAGGAAGGCCTCTGTCGCCTTGCCATGCACGCACATTCATAGTCTAGGAATGCTGTGGCCTGGTGACTTTGTCGCTGTGTGTCTGGGGGAGCCAGGATCCCTTTCTTGCTAAAACGCCTTCTTTAAAGACTTGGAACAAACCTGGATTTTGCCGGCGCAGTTCTGAGTTGAGGCTGCCTTACGTTGTGCCAGTGTCACTGACGTAGATGAGTGTGTGCGCTATTAGATGGCACTGGCTTGAAATAGCAGAGGTGCCCTTTGTTGTTCAGCGTCGTGCGCGTTGCGCTTGGTGTGCAGTGCGCTGTATCTTCAAACACATCGTCCATCTGCCCGCAGTCATTCCTTCTCTCCACCGTCTCCCAGTTTTTTAAAAAATCATTTAAGAACAAATCCAAATAACACTTCAGCTCTAAATCATCTGCATTTATTTCTGTCGGGATCCCTTTTAAAAACCCTGGCTGCAATGAGGTAATTCGACCTGTCTTTAAAACCTAACTAGTCTTTCTGTGGTTCCAATAGCCTGTCCATTTCAGTCCTCTGAGTTTGCCAGTGTGGGTTAACAGGCTGCCTCCCCAGGCATCTCTGTAGGATTTGAGGATTTAATTAAATGCACATGTGAGTTTTTTTTTTTTTAGACGTGTCCCTGGGGGTTTTGTTTGTTTTTATGAAAAGTCCTCAGGTTCCCAGTCACCTGAAACACCTTTTACATCCGGAGGCTCAAGTCTTAAGTTTTTTTTTTAAATATTTATTTATTTATTTAGTATGCAATATTCCAATATTCTGTCTGTGTGTATATGCCTGCAGGCCAGAAGAGGGCATCAGACCTCATTACAGATGGTTGTGAGCCACCATGTGGTTGCTGGGAATTGAACTCAGGACCTTTGGAAGAGCAGGCAATGCTCTTAACCACTGAGCCATCTCTCCAACCCAAGGTTCAAGTCTTTAAGATGCTGAGATCTTTCCCTGGTGTCTTAAAACGATGGCCAGCTTTTATTCTTGTATTTTTACAGACCCCGGTATTTGTACATGTTTCTAGCCACTGCAGTGATTACTCTTTTGATGCTGCCGTCCTTCCTCCCAGGCCTGAGAAGCAAGCACTTCAAGTGGTTCACCTGCCTCTTTCCCTGAAGCTCTCATGAGTACAGATCAGTTCTGCTTTCTGTCTGCTTTGCTGTGTTAACATAAACCTTCCCACCCCAGGTCTGGGTTAATCGTTTTCTTAGGAGCATTGATTGCTTTCTTGAAAAACTCACAACCTAGACAATGAGTGGACGGCCAGACTCTTTTCATTTTTTTATTTCGAGACAGGGTTTCTCTGCAGCTTTTATAGCCTGTCCTGGAGCTAGCTCTTGTAGACCAGGCTGGTCTCGAACTCACAGAGATCCGCCTGCCTCTGCCTCCTGGGATTAAAGGCATGCGTCACCACTGCCCGGCTTCCTTTCATTTTTTAAAGGATTGTATTTTTATGTTTTTTAAGTGTGCATGTGTGTGTGTGTACATGCACATGAATGCAGAATCCAGAGACATTGGGTCCCCGGAGCTGTACTTACAAGCAGTTGGTTGTGAGTCACCACATGGGTGCTGGAAACTGAACTGGGTCCTCTGCAAGAGCAGCCAGTGCTCTTAACTGTTTCAACCCCAGGAGCCTGCAAATCTTATATTACTCCAAAAGATGCTGTTCTCATTTGGAATTTAGAATAAATACCAGAATGCATTCTTAAGCACTATAGTCCCTGCTGTGGCAGTTTGGTCCTTCTGTGGTCAGCCGCATACATGCTCCAGGCAGGATATGGCAGTGGGCTGGACTTCCTGTATTGACTTTTGGGCGTAGAAGAGGCCCTGGGGGATGAGAGGTGGATCAAGGCCTCCTAAAACATTTAGCACATTACTAATGGGGTCAAGGACAGTTGTCAGTTTATAAGGGGCTAATTAAGGCCTGGCTGCCATGTAACAGCATAATCACCTCCAGAGTCAAACCTGAGACTACATATTCTCCCATATAGCAACAAAAATAAATAAATAAACAAATAAACAAACAAATAGATGTAATAAAAAATTTTTTAATTGTGCAAATAGTGATGTTTTAGCAAAGCAAACACTAAAAGAGATTAATGTAACCCATTTTTTACATCTACCTGTAGATATCTGTCATCGCATTTATAACGGCTACAAAAATGCCACCACATCACCAACATGAAGAAGAGAAATTCTTCCTTAATGCCAAAGGCCAGAAGGAAACTTTACCCAGCATCTGGGACTCACCTACCAAACAGTTGTCTGTTGTTGTGCCTTCCTACAATGAAGAGAAACGGTGTAAGTTCTACTTGAGTTCATTCCCTAGTGGGTCCTTTGGGGAGAAAAGAAATCCTGCAGTGTTTGCCCTCAGAGAGGAGGGCACGGTTGGCAGCTGTGACTGGGAAGAGGGGAAGTGAGGTGGCAGGACTGAAGCTTTCTAGAGACGTCCTGTGGTGAGAACAAGGGACATTCTGGGTGAGGATAGACTGAGTGACAACCCTGAGGGTCTTGGTAGATGACAGGCATATCTTCCCTATGTGAATGTAGTATGCTGGGCTTGCTAACTCATTTTCAAAAGCAATCAATAAAATATTTTTCCCCTTCAGTGCCCGTGATGATGGACGAAGCCCTGAACTACCTGGAACAGAGACAGGTACCACTTCTCTTTCAATGTCAAATCCCCGGTTGAAACTGAAGCAGGTCAGCAGTTGTAGACCCCCAGCTAGGGGCACTGTGGGAGGCAGGCCCAGCGTGCAGCATGCTACCTCCAGGAGACAAACCAGGGAGCTGCCATTTCTCCAGTGTCCACTCCCCCTCCTAATTGTCTCTTGCTCGGTGATGTGGATTATGTACCAGTGAATGCGCCAGGCTCACTTCTGTGACATCTATGAGTGTGCAGTATTCATGTACAGAGATCCATTAGGGCCCTTCTAACAGAGTCTGTAGAAGTTTGCTTTTCAAATGAGTGTGTATTCATTATGTGATATGAAATTAGAGCCTTAAAATTTTAAATGATACCTAACCACACAAAAAGGAAATATTGTAGTACAGCCTTTCCTCAGAAATAGTTGCCAATGCTGGGCTTCCTAACATCTCAACATGCATGCAGATGCTCAAATATCCTAGGCAGGCATGCTGCAGGGGCTGTATCCCCAACCCTAAAAGATGTCTTTTTTAAATTCTTGCACTTTTATATTCAGAAGCACAGCTGTTGCTTAAATTACAACTTCGTTAGGACTGAGAAGACGTCTTAGTGGGTAATGGCTCTTGCTGTGCCAGCCTGAGGACCTGTGTTCAGTTCCTGAGAATTCACAGTGGGAGGAGAGGAACAACTGCAAGTTGTCCTCTGACCGCCATGCATGTGCATGCCCACGTGAGTGAGTGTGCACATATATACTATCAAAATAAATTTGAAAGAAAATCGTTTTAAATTGCCGTTTACAGGCTGCCAAGGTGGCTCATAGGGTAAAGACCCCGCAGCCAAGTCTGACCATCTGAGTTTGCCACCTGTGTCTCACATGGTAGAAGAGAGTGGACCCATACAAGTTGTCCTCTGACCTTTGTATATGCAGCAGAGTCATCCCCACACACACATACACATGTATGCACACAAACACAAATGTTAAAACATTTAAAATATGGTTATAACCTTATTAATCTCCATCATAGTTTTTTCAAATTATGATTTGTTATTTTTGCTTCTTGCAGAAGCAGGACCCTGTGTTCACTTATGAGGTGATCGTAGTTGACGATGGCAGTCAGGACCAGACGTCACAGGTGAGTGTGTGTGCTTTAGAACGGCTGGTCGGTGGGAAACTCGGAGCCGTTTAGGACATGCGGCTCATTTCCGCTTGCTGGGGAACCCAGAGCTGTGCTCGCTGCTTCCTGTCCCATGTTCACCTAAGGGCTCATCACTGCAGGGAAGTCACAGAGGCTGGAGTCGGCTGGTCACGTGACATCCACAGCCGGGGGCAGAGAGAAACAAGTGCACCCACACTGCCTGCTTGCTTGCTAACTTTGTGCAGTCACACAGTGTCTGGTGCCACCAAGGGCTGGGCCTTCCACTCTCAGCTAACACTCAAGACAGTCCACCATGGAAATGCCAAAGGCCAAGCTGTCTAAGGAAGTGTGAGCTGCAGTGGTGGAGTCTGTGTGACTTGTGGAATCTGAGTTGTTGCTCATCTTTGTGCTTTATTAATTATGTGTACCCTGACTGACAGGTGGTAAGTGTTTCTGTTTGTGGGGCACAATGTGGGATTTCAGTACATGCATTTGACGTGTTCTGATCTCAGCAGGGTAACTCACATCCTGACATCACTTCTCCAAGCTAACTGTATTCTGACTTCGATGTCATCAACAGGTCGCTTTAAAATACTGCCAGAGATACGGAAGTGACAAAGTACGAGTGATAACGCTGGCTCAGAATCGCGGGAAAGGCGGTGCTGTGCGGGTGGTAATAATTCATTTTTGTTTAAAATATAAGGCATATAGAGAACCTCCTTTTCAGTGTATAATATATCAAATAGCAGGAGTTGAAGTGAAGATATCAAGAACTTTAATAATTACATAGACTTGATGAAGTCTGACTTTCATATGCTGTCTGTAATGTACTAGATGATACAGAAAACGTTTGTGTTTGTGTAGAGTGAGTGTCCTGTTGTCTTTGCTGAGGCCAGAGTGTCCTTGTGTGAGCAAGGACAGCACACTCTCGTGTGTTGCACTTTCCCTTGTGGAGGCACAGCAGAGCCTGGTAGCATGAAGTCAGGTGATGGGAGCACTGTGCAGCAGGAGAGACAGTTGTCCACACAGTGGAGTGAAGGGCAGAGGCTCCTGTGAGGAGATTCAAGGCCCAAGCCACAGCAGGGTGTTTCTGGTCAAGGCCTGTCAGGTAGAAAACAAGTTAAACTGTAGAAAGGACCAAACCCAGTGCATTTGAGAGCAAATCCAGATAACACTCTGAGGTGACTAATGGTTTATATTTCCCCCAAAAAGAAGCCTCGAGCAGGCAGGATGGACTCTCTTTAGCTCTCCCAGTTGTCAACAGAGGCCCTGGCTCTCACCTTTACTTCCTTTTCCTCATGAACACAAAATGGCTCCTAGGGCATTCTGTCACCTGGACATGTATTCATTCATTCATTTACTTGTTTGTTTATTTATTCATTTTTGTTGTTTAAAATAAAACATTAAACCTAGGGAAATGGCTCAGCAGTTAAGAGCACTGACTGTTGTTGCAGAGGACTCGGGTGTGGTCCCAGGTCCTCACACAGTGGTTTACAGCCACCTGTGTCCCCTTCCGGCCTCTGCACGCACTGTCTGTGTTCTGTGCATATGCAGTGCTGCAGGAAAAACACTCACACACATAAAATTAAATTCAATCAGTAGCACGTGTGGAGGAAAATAATATGTTTCATTAGACGTTTTCATACATGAAGATGATGTAAATTAATCACAGTCACCCCACAGCGTCCCCGCTTGGCCTCCTCACAGTGTTCCCTGTGTGTCTTTAGACTTAACCCAGAGTCAGACTTGAGAAGAGTCATCCGTCCTCACCCAGTGTCGTGCTGTCTAGGGTTAGATTATTCACACAGTGGTGCTGACAACAGAAAGGGGGGTACACGGCAGATGCCCGCAGTCAGTGGAGGTGAGTCTGAGGGAGACGGAGGCGTGCTGAGGAGGGCAGCCCCAGCACAGGGGCGGTGACGAGAGTCGTGTCTGCCGTCAGCATGGGTGCTGACAAGGGCCGCGTCACTCGGGCACACCGCAGAAAGTGTTTTCCTTGTAAATGTGTGCACGGGTAGTCACGGTTTGTACCAATGGCCAACCTGATTTATCTACCAAGTGTCAGTTGCCCCAGCAGACAGTAAAACGTTAGTGACACCACCTTTGCCCTGTTCAGGCACTAATTTAAAATACGTATGGCACCATAATTAAGAAAAGTCACTTTCACCGTGCCCTTCTCAAGAATATGAGGCTTCAGAGTGGAAATCCTCCTGCTTCCTCCTCCTGAGTGGGGATTACAGATGCACTCAGAGCATGTGTGTTATTTCTGTTTGGGGACAATTCTTTCCGTGTTGCACGAGTTGCCTTGAGTCATGCGATACTGACCCCCTAACATGGGCACATAGATGTGTGAGGTGTGTCCTGCTTTCTGTGTCTGTGCTGAGGACTCCTTCCCTCCTCCAAGTTGACTGCATTCAGACTGATGGTTCCAGGGTGTTAGGGGAGGAGTGTGAAACATTCGCAACAGTGAAATGGGCAAGAGATACATGTGGTCCGTCCTGGCTGCATAGCTATGAACTTTGGCCTCCTCCTGCCATGTTATACCCAATACTCCACTCAGAATGAGCTGAGATGCCATGGAGTTTGAACTTGGTTCTAAGCAACTTTCTTTCTCCTGGAATTTGTGAATTCAGGGTGTGTTTAGTTCTCGAGGAGAGAAGATCCTCATGGCAGATGCTGATGGAGCCACAAAGTTTCCAGATGTTGAAAAACTAGAAAAGGGGCTGAGTGATCTCCGGCCGTGGCCTGTGAGTATAAGAATTCACTGCATGGGAAGGTCAGACACACAGGGCTCAAAAGTGAAGTCAGAATTTACCTACAGTTCAACTTTATTTTTGTTTAGAGACAGGGTCTCACTATGAGACCAGGCTGGCCTTGAACTCACAGAGATTCACCTCTGTCTGCCTCACAAGTGCTGGGATTAAAGGTGTGTGCCACCACATCAAACAGAACCCTAATAAGTATGACTAGCTGTCTCCAGGCTGTGCATATGCTTCACCCCTCAATAGACTTTACAAATACTAGTATTGTTTTTTCAAAGTGTTCCTACAGGTGATACGTTTACATTGAAGATGAATGCATTCATATGCGATTCTTAAATATTAAAGAAAATTACGGTGTTGCTTTTACCGCAGGATCAAATGGCCATCGCCTGTGGGTCTCGAGCTCATTTGGAGAAAGAATCAATTGCTCAGGTGAGGCTTTCCCAAGCTGCTGTTGATAGGAGCTTGTTAACCTTTAACCCCATTTTACACACACAAGCACATCTGATAAGAAATGGGTTCCTGTGTTTTCTCTCAAAAAATCGCTTTCCTTCAACCTCACTGGAATTCATGCGATGGGCGAGGCTCTACCTCAGGATATAAGCACTCTTAGGATTGTGTCTAAGATACAGAGGGCGTCATTCAGACAAGGCAGACTTTTCTAAACAAATTTCTTTTTTAAATTGTGTGTGGGGGGGGAGGGGGTATACAAAATATTCTAAAGTGTGAAAAAACGTACAAACTCTGAAATTTTCCTAGTCCCAAGCTTTAATGGTAAGTTCTATACCAAGTATGTTTGAGTATGTTTTGTTCAGAGTTTAAATGTTTCTTGTTTCATGTCTGTAGACAAATCATTTCACTGACAATTGTCAGGCTCATGCCAGTTCCTTTTACATCTCACCGAAGACTGTAGGTACAGGCTGCTCTTTTGTAGATCACACCTAAAAAGCTAGAGCAACTCAAAGGCTAGGAATTTCAGTGAGGAGGGTGTGTGTGTGTGTGTGTGTGTGTGTGTGTGTGTGTGTTGGAAGTCATAGTCAGGGTTTTCCACTTAAAAATGGAGATCCTGGGTGTCAAGTCCAGTAGCCACCGTGTTTGCAGGGGTACATCACCGAGAGAAAAGAGCCAGTGCCAGTCTGTGGCCTGGGGAGGACTTATAGCACGTAAGAGGAGGCTAGCCCATCGTTCTGAGTCAGCCTCAGGATGAGACCCTGGCCTGCTTTTTCCGCAGGTCACAGGTTGCTTTTGTGCACATTAATTCTGGAACTATTAAAATAAAATGTCTTCCCTCCAAGATTCTGTAATTTGGCAGGAGAGTTTAAACTCCCCCAGGACACAGGCAGCAGGGTTGCAGATGTTTATGGGCAAGGCAGCAGAATTCTCTGGCGAGCAGAGAGACAGCTCCTGAAGCTGGAAGGGGACTCGAACATGAATTTACCTTGACACTCTTTTTTTTTTTTTTTTTTTCAGAAATAAACTTTTATAAGATACTTACATTTTTATTTTATGTACGTGACCATTCTGCTGTGTGCTGTGTGTCTATGTACTGCATGCATGACTGGCTCTGACAAAGGAGGACACTAGATTCCTAAAGCTGGAGTTACAGAGATGTCTGTGAGCCACACACAGTGTGGTGCTGGGAACTGAACCCAAGACTGCTGCAAAAACAGCCAGTGCTCTTAACCACTGAGCCTTCTCTCTGGCTCCAAAATAATTGATTTTTAATATCTATTTAATATTTTATGTCCCATACAGTTCTCATTAGTGTTTGAAAATGTTAATCTGTTAAGCATGGAGACTATCACTATCCTAGACATTTATTACAGAAAGCTGAGAGAGAGGCAAGTTGAACTTGATTGACATCTTTATACTTGGGAGAAAGAAAGGAAAAAGAATGTGTCCGGGAGGGGTAGCACCTCGCTGAGGTAGTGAGGTCCCAAATTCAGCAAAGGGGATGTGACTGTGTCCCAGGAGGACACTGACCCCAGCCAGCGGACTGACTGCAGACTCTCATGAGCGTGTGGAGTTTGCTTTGTGTGGCCTGAGCATGACGCTGAGAACACAGCAGAATCATCTCCACAAACACAGCAAGAGTTGCTTTGCAGATGAAAACAGGTTGACATTAATTTAAAGAAATCTTTTAAAACTACGAAGCTTGAGGCTAGAGTTGGCTCAGTGGTCACAAGCACTGGATTTAGTTCCCAGCCCCCACCTAGTGGCTGACAACCATCTACTGCTCCTGTTTCAGGAGATCCAGCGCATTTTTCTGGAACTGTATGTGTGTATGTGGTACAGACATAGTTGCAGAAAAGCACTTATACATATAAAATTAATTTTTTTTTTTAAATATGAAGCACTACAGGCCAGGGCTAATCTGTTTGGTGAAGGAAAATAAAGAATGATTAATGAAGACTCAGGAGCCACTGGCATCATCAGGGAGGAGAGAGGTGGCCTCTGCATGCTGCTGGGCTGTGTGTTTTGGGTTAACCCTTTGTTTCCTGCAGTACTGAGGCTCAAAGCCAGGGCTTGTGTGCTCTAGGCCAGTGCTTCACCA
Organism: Arvicola amphibius; assembly: GCF_903992535.2. Lineage (NCBI taxonomy): Eukaryota > Metazoa > Chordata > Mammalia > Rodentia > Cricetidae > Arvicola > Arvicola amphibius. The sequence goes on along the minus strand of NC_052057.2, from coordinate 23,618,089 downwards.
CTGAGTTGCATCCTCAGCCCTTTGGTTTTATTTTTAAAGATGTAAATTCTCTTGACTTAGAACTTGTGTTCATGAACCCTGGCACAGTGGGGCTCCCAGCACTCTGGAGGCTGATTAGGACTCTCCCAGGTCTACATATTTATTGTGACTTATTTTGTATCCATTTCTTCACCTCTCAACCTAGTGGTTGATTCAGGGCTTCTGGCCCTTCATGCAGAGAGAACAGCCTGATCCACTCACACTGTCAAGTTGAGGGCCTGCTGCATTGCTGCTCGTGACTGCCACCTAGTGGGACTGCTGTCCAGATCATTAGCTACTTCTGCCTTAGGAAAAGCTGTTTCCAGGAGGCGAGGCATCTAGTTGAGGAGTGACAGCATGGCCTTCTATTTCTCCTCCTACACCACACATAACATAAGCCATGGGGACCAGTCCGAGCACAGTGGAAAAAAATCATCAAAGAATTAGGGCACCAAATAGCAGCACCTGGATGCTGCTTTTCTGTGTTTTACCGCATCCTCGGTATCATCCCATCTGTTGCTGCTTCCCCAGAAGGCAGGCCTAGCACAGATAGAACTCTCTAGTTTCTTTGTGGGTGCCTTTGGAGTTTATCATTTAGAAGCATTCAGGAGTGGAATCCTTTGGCATTTGTTTGATGCCTCTAGTTTTTACAGAAATTACCAGTAAGCTTTATATTTCTCTTGTCTTCCTGCACTTTATATACCTTGGGGATACTGTTATTAATTCTGAGACAGTGTTTTTCCTAATACTAAATATCCATTTCAGAAATTACAGACTCTTTCTTTTTTTTTTTTTTTTCTTTTTTTCTTTTTCTCTCCTCTGTGTAACAGTCCTAGCTGTCCTGGAACTCGCCCTGTAGACCAAACTGGCCTCAAACTCAAAGAGATCCTCCTGCTTCTGCCTCCTGAGTGCTGGGATTAAAGGCATGTGCCACCACTGCCCAGTTTAAACTCTATTTCTTTGTTAACTTCATCTACTGAAGTCTGTCTTATAATACATTTTAGGTATCTTCTAAGTTTTAAGTTTAAAAAATTAAAGCAATATTTTCTTTGTGGTTTATCTAGATTATTTTGCTTTTTTTCTTTATTTTTATTCTATATGTATGTATGTTTTGCTTTCGTGTATATGAACCATACATGTGAAGTAACTTTGGAGGCCAGAAGAGGGCATCAGAGGCCCTGGAACGGCTGGAAACTGAGCCCAGGTCTTGCTCAAGAGTAGCCAGTGCTCTTGCCTGCTGAGTCATCTCTGTCCCTATTACACTTTCGCATGTGTTAGAAATCAGATCAATTAGGCTGGCCATCAGTGGCACACACTTTTAATCCTACACTCAGAAGGCAGAGGCAGTTTGAAGCCAGCTTGGACTACAGAGAGAGTTCTAGGACAGCCAGAGCTACATAGAGAAAAGCTGTCTCAAAAAACAAACAAACACATTAAACTTTTCTTGTGAATACCTCACCTTCTGCTTTTTAATAAACAGCTGCATTCTAAAATATGACAAAGCCCTGTTACCACCAAGCAAAACATGGGAATGTTTTCCCGTGCTCACGCAAAGCACATTGAAAACTGTTCAAGCAGAAGTTTGCGTGTGTGATTTCCACCTTGAATTTTCATTTTCCCATCTTTCGGTTTCTGTTTGTCACTTTCCTTAGTATAATTGCCCTTTAAGGAGATTAGTCAGTCTTCCGGTACTTACTGGAAGTATTTTATGTGGAAGACACTGAGCAGGCAGATGTGAGCTTCGCAAAGTGTGTTAAGATGAGATTTCCCCGCCCCCACCTGCTTAGAGAGGTAAGAGCCACTGCATCAGAGCATGATTGGTGACCGAGGAGGAGGACTTCACATGTTTTATAGACGGGGCCTTTGATATCCCTTCCCGCCCAGTCACAGTGGAGCTGGCTTGAGAGGAAAGCTGTTGGCCTTCCGTATGGAACCATTGCTGAGTTCCTGTTGCTCTCTGGCCAAGCACATGGCTCACAGCGTTAACATAATTCTGTTTTGCTCTCCTACTAACTCTGTAAAGTGGACGCCATTCCGCTCTAATTTACTCAAGGCCAGCTTTCTCTCAGCCTCGGAGGCAGGGCTCAACTCTGCTCAGAGGACACCTTTCTTTTGTATTTGTTCTTACACTCATGGTTAAAAACAAAAGCAGATAGGTCAGTGCAGAGCTGGCCCCTTGGGTCCTGAACTTCTGCTCTTACCCAGGAAACAGTGACTTCTCCCATGATGCTGTGCTCTTGAAGCAGCACCCTGCTCACAAGGCCTCCAACCCCTGCTGTCCAGACTGGAGGGCCCCCCACCCCTGTGCACGTATTTGGTTTTCAGTGTCTCCCAGAATGAAAAAATGATTTCTCTTTTGCCCTTGTTTTAGCGTTCTTACTTCCGTACTCTGCTTATGTATGGATTCCATTTCCTGGTGTGGTTCCTTTGTGTCAAAGGAATCAGGGACACGCAGTGCGGGTTCAAATTACTGACCCGAGAAGCAGCAGCCCGGACCTTCTCATCTCTGCACATTGAACGATGGTAGGTTTCTGACTGGACTGTCATGCTTGCCTTCCTATCTGGCATCCAGGTGATAGGATACAGCCCTGCTGTCTCATCTGGATATGTTGAGTATCCAGATGGAGCCAGATTGACACGCGTGTTATATGCTCACCTAACCCCGGTAGTGTCAGCTGTGTGGCTGGAATTCACCCTTAGGCCTCCCTCTGCCCCTCGTGCTCCTTTCCAGTTGATGGGTCTCTCTCCGCAGCCTGGCTCTTTGCTGAGCTCTCTCCTGCCATCTTCAACGTAGCCTTTTTCACTTCTTTTCTCTCACGTGTTCATCCTTTCCTTGTCTCATCTGCCTTCAAACCCCATCCATTGACCCTGTCTGTCCAGCCCTGTTTGCTCCGTCCACAGCCTTTTATTGAAAGAGTGCCCTATGTTTGCTGCCTTCATCTCTCCCATCTTGTCCCTCCTACCTTACATACTTGTCATTCCTGTCTTATGAACTAGCCCTGACATTGATTCAGCCCCTGCATGTGTCCAGCCATGGCCACAGCCTGTTTCTCTCCACCTCCACCACCTCGCAGCCCAAGGGATCTTTGTAATCACACTCACACTTCCGCCTCGAATCCTGCAGTGGCTTCCCGTGACCTTTGGAGGAATCGCAAAGCTGCCCCGTCTGTGTCCCGTCTGTCCCAGCCATGCGCTTTTAGAGTCACCACACCTGTTCAGCTCCCTGGGGTCATTGCTTCAGTCTGATTTCTCTGCTCCAAGCACAGGCTTTTGAGGGGCTGCGAATGTCACTTAGTTGGAAGAGTACTTGCATGCATGAGGCCCTGGGCTCCATCTCCAGCTCCAGCAAGGAAGAAAGTTCTAGAAGGGAAGGAATCCCTCCTGACTTGACTCATTAATCTCCTCTGCTACAAAGAGTGTTTGGCATTTTCATTGCCCGGGGGTACTGCTGAAAGCATCCTTGCTTGAAGGTTCTCTGTAACTTGTTCCTGATGGGTAGCCATGATTATCTAAGATATGCCCATGTTTGATGTCTCTACCACGTTTGTGGATCTGTTTCTGAAGACCGGTCATCCTCCCTAGAAATAGGTTTCAGATATACTCCCAAAAATTCTCTTAAACTAGAGTCAAAATTTAAATTATCGTGTGTGTGTGTGTGTGTGTGTGTGTGTGTGTGTGTTTAAAGTCTTTAATTTCCTCCACTAAAATGGGTGGAGTGTAAAGTAGGTGGGCTTCGGGTCCAGGTGTCTGCTTTTTGCTCCGTGGTCAGCATCCCATGCTAATCATTCTCGGTTCTCAGAGGCTTACCCAGCATTCCCAGCCCCTACCCCGGCTGCAGTTTTGCTTTCTTGATGAAATTAGTGCATCTGAAGATGTGCTTCTGTGTCAAAGGAAGGACCCAAGCTAGACACGGCTGCAGTCGTGCATTGGGACAGAGTAACTCTGGGTGTGCCTGTCGCCACAGCCTTCCAGACTAGGGAGGCTTCAGTAGCTGCCAGGACCTACTCTATCCAAGACAGCCAGGGCCGAGAGGACAACATGGAGACGCAGCTCCAAGTGACCAGAGCGGTCCTTTCAGGAGCCTGGCAGTTCTGTATCGCTAGCTGGGGAAGGCTGAGAGAGAAAGCATCCTTTTTGCAAACTCCTAGGATTAAAGTGTGTCTGCTGAGCACACAAGGCAGACTTCATCTGAGGGTTTCTGAGCTGTGGCTGAGGTTCAGCATTTCTCATTGAAATGTTACATATCTTGTTCTCCTTGAAGCTTTCAATCCACTTGGTGTCCACTTATTTGGCCCTCTGTGGGCCTGGCCTTCAGTTTTATGTAGAAGTTTCACATCTGCCTTGCTAGACATCTGATTGATGCCCCCACTTGTCCTTTCTAAAATAAACAGTGTATTTTCTGTTTCAGGGCATTTGATGTAGAACTGCTGTACATAGCACAATTTCTTAAAATTCCAATAGCGGAAGTCGCCGTCAACTGGACTGAAATTGAGGGTGAGTGGACTGTTTATTACAGCTGGTCCTTAGCTTGCCCGTGCGGCTGTCTGAGAGAGTCTGCGGCACCCTCGACCCTGTCCTCCACCAGGGCCTCCCACCCCTCCACAGAGCTCTCTGAGTCCCATCAAATTTCTTTCTGCTGCTTTTCCAGACTCTCTGGAGTCTTTGGTGGGCTTTCTCCTGGCCCAGGTTCCCAGTAGACAAGGTCCTGGTGCTCAGGTGTTACTAGCTGGGCACTACAGACCCCTGTGAGGAGCTAAGGAGGGACCATGAGTGTCATAGCCATCCGGAACCCCGTGACCTTGCTTAAAGTGTGGTTTCATTGCATTGCCTCGGCTTATCGTGAACTCACAGACTCAGGCTGTCCTCATCCCAGCCTCCACAGGGTTAAATGTAACTACACATAATCCCCAGTGTAAAGGCCTCTTAAATTCAACCTCGTGAAATCTTTATAAACGTGTGTCAGGCTCCTTCCCAACAGGCTGTCTGTGTGCAGGGTGAGCTCTCACTGTCTCCCGCATTTACCTTGGGACAAACCCAAACTCTTCACTGTGTGGGGCAGTGGTGTGACCAGCTGAAGTCCTCTGCAGTCTCCGCTCCTGTGCACATGGCCTCCAACCCCCCTCTGGGAGTCCTGATGCATGTGTCCTGCCTGAGTTCGGGTGTCTCTGGCTTCTACAAACTACAGTGTGTTTATAGAAACTTAGAAAATCCATACCATTATTCTAGAGTCAGAGAAGACAACCTTGTGGGCACTTTGAAGGGGCTGGGGGTTAAAATCATTTTCAGGTGTGTGCTGTTGGCTTCTCTGCATCTCAGAGGTAGTTGTGTTAGAGTTCCTCCTAGTTTGTCCCCAGTTAACAATAGAGAATGTCTCCAGAACGTGTTAGTGGCCATGTTTCCAGAAGAAAGCTGTTTGTGCTCAGGGTGGAAGGAGGGTCTGCTTTGGGGGTGGAGCTTATTAGAAGGAATGAGCACTGAGCCTTCCTCCTGGTAGATGTTCACCGACTGGCAGGTACCCCAGCAGTGTCCTTAGGGACCAGATGTCCAGTTAGACTGCTGTTCCGCTGTAGCCGGAGGCAGAGCGGTAGGCAGCTGCCGTCTGGACACAGGCGTCACCGTCACTGTTGAGTCTAGGCATTGCTGCTGTGGAGGTGCGCACCTGGCGTCACTGTTGAGTCTAGGCATTGCTGCTGTGGAGGTGCTCACCTGGCGTCACTGTTGAGTCTAGGCATTGCTGCTGTGGAGGTGCGCACCTGGGGTCACTGTTGAGTCTAGGCATTGCTGCTGTGAAGGTGTGCACCTGGGGTCCCGGCCTCAGGTGGGTGAGGCAAGGCTAGGTCACAGGTTCAGAGCCAGGTTGGACTACTAGTGAGTCCAAGACTTGCCTTAGCTGAGCTTCTCTAGGGGGGGGGGGAAGGAGGGAGGGAGGAAGGGAGGGAAGGAGAGAGAGAGAGAGAGAGAGAGAGAGAGAGAGAGAGAGAGAGATTTGTAGGCCTTCTGTGTGTGTGTTTATAGCGTTCTGTGAAATTATTACCTTTTGTGAACTGCTACCCAGTTCCTAGTACTCTCTCCATGCACAAACCCTTCTCCTCTTGGCGTCTGAAGCATTCACACTTGAGAGTCACCCGAGTTTCCTTGTGCTGAGACTTAGCTTTGTTTTGGGAGGAGAGTCACTTCAACTTTATAATTTAAAAAAGGATTTAAATAAAATTAAGATGCTAGGTGCTCTCAAAGGTCACTAACTACCCCCCTCCGTGTGTGCACGCGCGCGTGAGTGTTTGTGTGTGTACACACGTGCCCAAGGATTCACACATGTAGAAAAGGGTTCTCTACCTCCCAGCCCCAGCCACTTTTAGGATACAGCTTTAAACTGCTGCACATTTCTTGCAGTTTAATTGATTCTTAATTGCAGGTTCTAAGTTAGTTCCATTTTGGAGCTGGCTCCAAATGGGCAGAGATCTGCTCTTCATCCGACTGCGATATCTGCTGGGTGCCTGGAAGCTCGAGCGAACGAGGAAAATGAGCTAGTTTGCTGCCAGGACTGGCCTGCACTTTTGCCTACGGTGTCATGCAATTTCACTTGAGATCAGGATTTTTCAGTGAAGCTGTGATGGACCCATCCTCACTATCTGCAAACCATGAGATGTCTTTGGGGACAAATAAATTTTTATGTATTTGTGTCATAAGTTAGATTTTCTTTTATTTCGTAGTCTTTATTTTGACTCCTGTCATTAAGGTTCTGAGATGGATACTTTGAAACGGAAGACAAGAAATGTCTTAAAGGTGCCTGTCCAGTTTTTACAGTCACGACTAAATCATACTCTGTAACAGTCACTTAAAGATGAAGTTGGCTATAAGTTCAAATGCAGGATTACCTGTGTCACAGTGACATTATTTAATACTAGGAATAATAGGAAATTGCCACCATGGTGTGAATATGTCCCTGTGCTGAAAGTAGCTACTTCCTTGTTCATTTGTCTCCCTAACTTTGCCTGTATTGTGCTGTGCCATCTCTCACCCCCATAACCTTCCCCCCTGGGATTTGTGTGGAAATTCTGTTTGCTTCTCATCCTTTATATGTCATCGCTGGCTTCAAATATTCTTGGACAATCCAGGCAATCCTAAACTGTATCTCAACCCCTGGAAGTCCTTTATCAAAAATGTTTTTAAATAATGATAAAATATTTACTTAATTCCAGAATTAAGATATTGAAGAGGCCAATGCAATTAAAAAAAAGAATCTCCAACAACAACAACAAAACAAAATTAAATCATTTCTGACATCATAGAGAATCTAAGTATAATAAAAGTTGTGATAGTTTCTATTTGAAATACATACAGAACACACATGTATTTGTGTCTTGGGCCCCAGCATCTGACTGACTGACTGGAAGAATGGAACATTTAGGAGGTAGCACTTAGAACAAGTTAGGGCGCTGGGGGTGTACCCTTAAAGAGGATAATGAGAGCTGTGTGTATGTGTAGCTCCATATTTAACTCCATAAATACAGAAACATCCAAACTAAAAATGTAGAATATAATCTGAGGCACCATGAGAAAAGGGCAATTTGATACACAGAACCTGCTAACCTAATGGGCTGGAATAACCCTGTCTCAAGCAAGGTGGGAAGATGGAGGGCACCTGAGATTGTCTGGGTGAGCCTACCCTACCCGACAAAGATGAAAAATAAGAAGTCTTATTCTGTACGTAGCTTTCTCTGGCATTGCCCTGGAAGGAGTGTCTGACTGGTCACAGCCACAATTGGGTTCACACTTGGCACCCTCAGCCTTCTCTCTGGCCATTGGCCTTCTCTCTGCGGCTCGTTGTATATGATGTGGAGGCTTTGAGAGCTCACATCCAGCGGTCAGAGGAAAACTCTCCAGTGGGTTCTAGGGATGAAACTCAGGCATCAATTCTGTACAGCAAGGACTTTTCCCAGCTGAGCCATCTTTCAAAAAGTTCTAGATGTTAGCTTTTGTAAACATACCCCAGTTCTCACAGGACAGCAGCCTGAGGCTGCCCTGCTCCCTGTAGAAGGGACGTGAGTGTACACACCCCTCATGTCACACGTGAGCCAGTGAGGACACACGTGCCTCCCCTGCCTGATAGGGGAACATCTGGTGTCACGTCTCGTCCCCGTGAACTCCAGAAGGACCATGAGAGGCAGAGGCGTGTGCCTTGGCTCTCTACTCCGGCTGACAGAAGTTTGAATTGCATGTCAGTCACTTTGTGTCCCAGGATCCTCAGCTGTAAGACAGAAATGATAATCTCACCGTGTGAGATATGAGAGGGGACATAGAGGTGCCTGCGCAGCACTCACCAAGTTCCGTGTCAGGGAACTGTCACGGTAAGCCCTCATCTACCCTTATTGCTGAATCAAAACCATCTGCCCTTTCTTCGGCACAGTCCCTTCCTGTTTATCAGCAGTGACCTCCCATGCCGCATTCTTTTTCTTACGGATGCAGCCAGTTTAACAGTTAAGGTTTCTATGCTCAAAACCACGGTAGGTTCTGCACATAGTAGGCATCCTGGGCTGTCTTTGTGACCTCTGTCACCATGTCTGGAAGGTGACATTTGTCACCAGACCAGCCCCTATGGGGCAGCACCCAAAGAGTCAGGGTGGAGACAGTAGTCTGAGATGTAGGTGTTCATGCCCACTTCTCAAGGTGGCTGGAGTTTCCATCTCTGTCACGGGCGCCTCCCCAGGTCCTGGCCCGACTGTGACACCCGTGCTTGTGTGCTGATGTTGAATGATAGGCACTTCTATCAGATGGTGCCTTTGGTGCTCAGGGAAGTAAGGAGTGGGCCAGTAAGCAGAGCTCCCCCTGGCCCTTGCTTCAGTTCCTGCTTTCAGGTTCCTCCCCTGACTGCCTTTCCTGATGACCTGTAACCTGTGAGATGAAATAAACCCTTTCATCCCCAGTTTGGTTTGTGTCTGTGCTTTATCTTCACAGCAGACAAGTACCTAGCACAGGAGACTTGGAAACTTTTGGGAAATAGGATATAGCCGTCAGATGGACCATAGAGGGCTGGGTATTCCAGGCCGTTTGTCTTCCTGCCAAGGCAGTGAAACCAGTCGCCTCCGGCTTCAGCCTCAACACCCCAAGCTGCTTCCAGCACATTGCTTTTCTGCCACCACAGACTGTCCCTTCTCAGACCAGGATGGGAAAGAAATCTTTTCTCCCTGACATGGCTGATCTTAGGTTTCGGTCACCATGCATAAAAGTCATGCAGAGAAGTGGGAGGGGTGGGCAGGGTGCAGTTACAGCTGTGAGCAGAACCACTCCAAAGCTGGACCAGATGCAGGGTGCGAGGATATGCAGAGCAGAGACTGGGCTGATGGCCATGCTGACTGTCACTATGACAGAACACCCCTGACAACTGAAGCAGCGCTAAGGCTTACTTGGGCTGGTGGTTTCTGAGGGGTTGGCCCTTTTGTTTGGTTCTGTGGTCAGAGCATGTGACAAAAGAGGGTTGCCTGCTTCACGACCGTCTGAAAGGGAGTCAGGGCACCTATATCCTCATCGGTTTTACGTTGCCAATAACCCCTGTAACTGTGCCACTCTGCTTCCCAACAGTGCCACACGCTGGAGGCCCGGCCTTTCGTACATAACCTGGGGGCTGTTTCAGGGCCCAGCTAGAGCGCCATGCACGTGACAGATGTGGGCAGAGGAGCGGACAGCCCAGGGAGCTCAGTCTGCCCAATAGGTATACTCTCCCAGAAACGGGAGATTTTAGCTGTGGTTTTTAGATCCCTAACCAAAATTATAAGGGAATTGCCACCAAATCTCAACTGCTGACATTCTGGTTTCATGTATGTTTCCATACCCGAATCCTTTGGTGGAAGAGAATTATGTTTCTATTAAAATGATCCAAAAAATGACAGAGGAAGATGGATTAGAGATGAGAGTTCTCATAACTAGGCAGTTAAAAGAATCAGCCAGCATGAGTGTTATTCCCCAGGGCTGGTATTCGCTCTTTCTTGAACCTCACCAGGTTTTTCTGTTTTGTTTTCCTAACTTTTTAAAAAGTAAAGTCCAGGAGGCTGGAGAGATGGCTCAGTGGTTAAGAGCACTGCCGGCTCTTCCAAAGGTCCTGAGTTCAATTCCCAGCAACCATCTGTCACAACCATCTGTAATGAGATCTGGTGCCCTCTTCTGGCCTTCAGGCATACATTCAGACAGAATACTGTATACATAATAAATAAAATCTTTAAAAGAAAAAAAAAAGAGTAATGTCCAGAAAAGGCAGGGTACATATATTCAGAGGTCTGGCCCACTGCTACTCCCCCCCCCCAAAAAAAAATTCTGTGAATTCACAGCCTCCATGGCAGAAGCATGAGCCAGCCCATCAACACTCTGTGCTCCTGTGGAAGGGGAAAACTGATTGGATCCGTTCTTTCTTTAATATCATTTCTGGGTTAGGGGGTGCTGGGCTACAAGTTATCAATTCAGAGAATCGAAGTACTTGCCTTAAAGTGCGCACAAAACATGTCCCTCATCCAGCCCATGACTTTCATTGGTCCCCACCACTGGACAGTATTACTTCTGGGGTTTCTTCTCTCCCAGAGCAACCTCAGACCTAACAGCTGGCCTGCAGCAGGGCATATGGGTCAGCTTTCAGTCTGAAGTCACAGCATTATTGAAACTTCTGCGATATATTTTAAGCAAAGTCCTCTTCGGGCTACCGTTGGATGGTGTTGCAAAAGCAGCATGTTCCAGAAAGTGGTGGTTTTAGGATTAGGAAAAGAAGTTCAAGTGAGAACTTTCCCTTACATTTCCAAGGTGCCCTGGCCTCTTGAAGGATGTGGGCGGGGGTCTGACCGAGGTGACCCTATGCCATGCTCTGTCTCTATGAAAACCTGTACGGTTTGGTGGGGGAACCAAAAGCCTTCAGCACACTGGTGCTGCTTCCCAAGTGACATTTTAGAGGCAGTCGACCTAGGGGACAGCCAGGCCGCTGGACAGGAAGGCTCCTTGTGCCCGTGAGAAGATTAGATAGTATGTATTATACACTGGGTAAGAAATCACAGCCCACACCATTACAGGACTGGTTTGAAACTCCACTCGCTACTCAGCGCCGTCAGATTTTCTTGGGCCGGTGCCAGGCAAGTCATGCCTCGGATACAGAGATAAGGAACAGCCAGCCAGTAAATGTGGCCTCTAGGGACTAGGACTCAGCGCGGCTGGCAAGCACGGTTGGTGGTCCCGTCTGCCTCTCAGAGGGACGGCCCCCTCCCTCCGCTGCCTGGGTTCCAGGTGGGGAGGACACTTCCGGGGATGACCTGGGGACCCCGCTGGCCCTGAAAGCCCTCTGCCACCGCGATGTGCAGGGCGGGAGGGTGCGCAGCTCGGCGGGGCGGGGAGCGCGGCGTGGCCAGGGCGCACGGCCCCTCCTGGCTGGGGCTGCGCGCACGGCCGCCTGGCGCCCTTCCAGCGCGGCGCACTCACGCGGGAGGCCGAGGAGGAGGCTCCAGCCTGACTGACGCCTCTGGAGCCGCTGTCTCGGTCCCGCCGCCGCCCGGCCGGGCCCTGCAGCTACCGCGGAGCCCGGGTGCGCGGGGGCACGCGTGGCACCGCACGGACAGGTAAGCGCTGCCATGCAGCGAGCGTGGGCACTCGGAAGGTCCCTAAGGTCCTCGGGCGTGAGGCTTGGCTCTTCGTGGAGCACGGGTGGCGTGTGTAGTGTGCGAGGGCTCCGCGGCAGTCTGGGCACCTAGGGCTCATCCCGGGGGACGCGTGGCCCGGGGCGTGGGCAGGGATGCGGGATGCGCGTGGGCCGAGTGCAGAAGGATGCACACTGTCCTGCACCCAGGGACAGGAGCTCTGGAACCCAGCTCGGGAAAGTAGCCCTTTGCTGGGGAGTGGGGATAGTAGAGGGGCAAGTGTGAGTGTATGTAAGGTAGTCTGGGGGGATTTTAAAATTCCAGGGCGTCCTTGGTCACCCAGGCTTATTTCATACTCCTGTAATTTTTTTTCTTCTCTACTTACCTTTGAGGCACACACAGTGAGAGAGAGAGAGAGAAAAAAAAGTTAGGAATGTTAAGTGTCTGTAGCTAGCGCTTGGGCTGTGTTTGTCTTCTCCTGGGCCTACTATTGGGTGCCAGCGCTGCGCAGACGGGAGGGGGCGAGGTGGGGACAGATGCAGGCGACTGACTGACGCCGGCCTTGTGATGGGGAGGAGGAGCGTGGGGAGCCTTCTTATGGGTGGCTAATCGCCACACGTCTTCTTACTCCTTCTTCTCCCTCTCTCCCTCCGACCGTGGCAATTGGAAATGATAGTTTTGAGGTCCTCCGTTGGGGTATTTCTTGGCTAGAACTGGTAATCTTGAGAAATAACCTACAAATGATGTGGATCTCGTTTTGGAAGCAAATTGTATGTAATTCGGTTGAATGCACGGCACGGAACACTAGGAATTACTTTTAGTGGACCCAGTTTACAATGACGGTGTGGTGGCTTGCTGGTTTCCTGTAAAAATTTAGCTAGCAGAGAGAGAAGAGGATAGCGGTAAGGTCTTTGGCCCTTTAATGATGCCCCTTCCTAGGCAATTCCTCGGGAATATTTGTGGTTGTGACATGTCCTAGCATGCCTGTCAATGAGAGGGAATGCCCTAGGAGGTTTGCATTTAGAAACTGTTCATCTATATTTAAAAGGGAAGTAAAAATACAGCCCAAACACTCTGCAGCAACTGACCAGGATTCAATGCTTTGCTTGTAGGAAGTCGAGGGCACACGATTTTGGCTCACTTTCAAGTCTGTGGTTGGTAATCCAAGGACATCACAGATAAGAAACCGGTGTGGTAGTTTATAAACAAGGAACATTTAAAATACGATAAGACTACCGAAGCGTCAAATAATATTTCTGCAAATAGCTTCTAGTGGCAAGGCTCCTTCATGGAAAGTCAGCTTCCTGCAAGCCTGCCTTTGCTGGATCTGTCCTGACATGGCCAGCCCCCACTTTAAAGCTTGAGCGGCTGGCTTTGTCAGGGTGGGTCGTCCCCCCCCCCCACCGCCCCCCAGGTTTGAGCTATGTTTAGGAGAATGCCTGCAAAGTCTAGACCCAGCTAGCTCACTTACCAGTAGTGGTTCTAAAAAAAATCAATGACAAATTAAGGTTAACCCCCTTAAGCACTTGCCAGGCCTTTTAAGCATGAGACACTTGGTGTTTTCTTTATCAAATATTTTCCTCCTATTTTACATATTTCATAGTTAATGAGAAAATCACCAGAATCAGCTACTGCGTCTCTGATAGCCTAAGATGTAGGAAGAAAAGGATTTCCATTCTGTTTTATAGGAAACTTTACAGATATCGAAGCCCTGAATGAGTGGTAAATTTGTGTATCCTTTCTGATCGTGTGGTTGAGTTGGAGGGGGAGGGGAAAAACAAACAAACAAACAAACAAAAAACCCCAAGAAATTATTTTTTCACATAAATAAAACAATTTGATATCAGTTTCCCAAATAATTGAATCCTGATGAATGAGAGTGTACTGTGCTTTGCCCAGTTGGAGAGAGACGGTCACAGCATCATTAAGGCAGCCGATGGTATCTGACCTTCCCTCTACTACAAGAAAACAGTTTCATCATGGTCTGCTTTAATATGCTCTAAATCATACTTATCCAGGGGTATGCCCTGGTGGTGGGAAGGTCAGGGTTCTAAGTGTTCTTGGTTTTTATTTTTCAAAACATATGACGTAAAGTCCTACCATTTTCAACAAAAGCTTAGAGCAGACTCCTGTTTATTTCTGTGAGCACTTTTAGGGACTCAGGAGCAGGGACGTAGGCAGAGGAAAGCAATGAGCTGGTTGCAGGTTGAAAGCATGAATCTCCTCAAATTGTTGTAATTCTGCACAGGTGGGTTTGTATTTGTTGCTCATGAATTGGAACGCCGTCCTAAATCAAGGGTGGCACACGCGTGTATCCGCATTTTGGTGGTGTGAGCAGGCAGGGGTGTGCTATGCGAACCCAACGAATGTTTGTGTAAGAGTAGGGACGGAGTTAAAATGGACAAATACACCCTGGCAATGAACTAGCCCTTAAAGGCAAATGTTCCTCTAAAGTAGGTCTGTGCCAGCTGAGATCGTTAGGATTTAAAGATAATTGCCAGCATTAGGTGTCATCGGGGCTGTGAAAACCGTGTTCATCTTGATGCCTCTTCACCCCGGTAGCAGCTGAACCCTGGGCCCCCTTGTCTGACTCACAGGGGGTGTCCTCTTCCAGAATTCCTGTCTCACTGCAGATTCAAGAGTGAGTTACAGCTCTGCCTGCATCCCCAGGCTTCCCTCTTATCTGCCAGTTTCTTGAATTTAGGCTTAGACCCAGGATGCCTTCCCCTCTGTGGACTCTGCTCCTGCACTACCTCCAGGGGCTTTTCTCTGCCCTCCGCGGTGGTGGGCGTGTCTCTCTAGGAGCCCTTGGCATCTCCTGTGCTGCTTATCATTATTTCTCCCCCTCAGGTGATCCTTAAAGGAGGGGACCCTGTTTCATGTACCCTCCTTGTTCCTCTACTGCTGACTGCAGTGCTCGGCTCAGCCTTCAGTCAATAAATATTAATTAAATGAAAAACCCTCTTTATTGAACCCGTGGTCCCTTCTGAAATAAAATCTATAAAAGCACTTCACCCATAAACTAGGTCGATCTTTCGAGAAGCCGGTGTTGAAGTGAGCTGAGGAGTTGTGGAGAAGTGGTGAGAATCAGCACAGACAGGGAAGCACTCTGAGCACAGCCCACCCCTAGTGCCCGCCCATGTATTCTCCCGCCCCCCCCCCCCCCCCCCCCCGAACGCCATATCTAAGCGTTGTAGTCAGGGAAATTCCATAATAACTCTTACTGCATTCACAATTTTCCATATCCTATTCACTATTTTTTTTTAAAAATCCAGGTTTTAATACAATACAACCACCATAATAAAACTCTAATATGATTTTAACAAAAAATTGCCAACACAATCCACAGATGGCCCCTCCCTCCAAAGCCACATCAAAATTGCTGATGTCTTAGTGTGTATTTGATTTGAGCTTTGTTAGAGCTGGATGCTAAAGGGCCTTTATTATCCGCCAAGTTCTGATCAGCAAACCCAAACAGTTAATTCACGGAGGTAGGAGAACTAGAATCTGCATAAACGTCGGGCCTAAAAGACACATGTAATTGTACATTTTTAATTGGAAAGCCCTAATTAACTCCCAGTCAACTTCACAAGAATCCAAGAGAGTGCATTTTAAAATTTAAATTCAGTTTGCTGTAAATCAGAGGTCCTGGATATTGAGAGAGGGATTGTAAATGTGCCCAGGACGAGAGCTGCAGCCCTTCAGAGGTCACAATAGAGAGAGCCTTGTGCTTCTCTGCCCTTGTTCTAAAGCCCATATTTAGTTTAAAGAGAATAAGTGTAACTTATGAGATAAATGCCAAGATGACTTACATAGCTCTGTTGTTTTTCTAATCATTTTGAGTTGCCAATAAAAATGTTAAATATGAAATTTTCTCTCTCCTCTCTCTCTCCCCTCTCTGCTTGCCTCTCCTCCCCTCTTCATCAAATTCACTGTATTTTTTTCTTTTCGTCTGTTTCCCTCTCTGCCTCACTCTCTGCCTTGCTTTCTTCTCTTCTCTGTCTCTCGTCTGTTTTTGTCTCTCTGCCCCTCTCTGCCTCCTCCCTCTCCCATATCCCCCTCCCTCTCTCAGTTATTTGAGAATTTTATACATGTGATTTGATCATATTCATCCTCCCCAGCCCCGCTCAGACCCCTCCTCCACCTCTCTACCCACGCAACTCTGCGTCCTCTTTGTCTTTTTAACCCATCGTCTCCAATTTGTGCCGCCCACACTCTTGGACGCATGGCCTCCACAGGAGTGGATGGACCTATGGAGGGCCACACCTTCAAAGAAAACTGACTGGTCCTCTCCTGAATCTGTGTATCGGCTGCCAATCAAGATCTCCTCAGCTAGGGATGGGACTTCACGCCCCCCGCCTCCTTTCCACGCAGGGATTTTTTTTTTTTAAGTTTTGTTTTGCCATGCATCCCAGGCTGGCCTCACATTTACAGTGATCCTCCTGCCTCAGCCTTTCAAGCGTGTGCCACCAGATAAGGCTGAAGTGTGGTTAACATCTGATTACTTACAAGACTGTAAGTTCAGGTGACTGTTCACAGGGGGTTTGGAGATAGTGGCCTTAGGAACACTAGCGGAACAAGGGCTTAAACTCATTGATTCAGGAAGGGCTTTCTAGACAGAGGGGATCTTTTGCCTCCAAACCCAGCTTTCTCCGTAGACTCTCTCCCTCTACATGGCCCAGTGCTTTTGCCTTTAATCCCCCTGACGCCTGTTCTGGGCTGAGTTGCATATGTGTTTCGTGTGCTACAGAAAGTACAGAGCAGATGTGCAGAACTTGCTTGATGTGTGATGTATGTTCCACTGAAGCCTTGTTTCTTACACTGTGGGAGCTAATGTTGTCTGCCTGGGCAGTGCCATCCTTCCGAAAACAATGACAACCCAGGCAAGGATTCCGAGTCTACCTATTTTCTGCTTTGTGGTAGGATATTTGGCCTCTCTCATTCACACTTCATTATAAATTAATGAGTTCATCTTTTTGTTTGCTGAGACTCAGAGAGGAAAGAGTGGGCGTTTAGGGGGAGCAGGGAAAGGGCAGGTAATTTTAAAGCTAGGACGTCCCTACAGTCGGGGCAGGGTGAGGCTTAAAAGGGTAGGGAGGTGAGCCTCTAGAAGTAGATTGTTAGGTGTCCCAGGAGGCAGGATCTGATTGGCTTGGCATTAGCAGGGTACAGGGTCCCTGAGTCACAGCAGGGTCTTAGACTGGCTGAGGAAACACCTCAATAACCATCTGGCCTGTTGGATGGCAAGAACGTATTTGTAAGGGGGACCACCAGTGACGAGTGACTACCAGGAGTGATGAGTGGCAATGGCAGGGAACACCGTGCAGAGCCCAAACCAGCAGCCGTGAAGGACCGCGAGAAAATGTGCCACGTGCACAAGATTTTAGGTTCCATGAGCCTGTCTCTTGACATGTTTTTGTCACTCTTCTCTGTTGTCTAGTGGCAGCTGAGCTTCACTCTCAGGAGTGTGAATTGGTCATACACAAAGCTCTGAGGACGTGAATACTTCCCTATGGCGTATTGACTAACCGCGTGTTTGCTCAAACTGGCCACCAGGTGCTGGCTGTGTTTGTGAACAGCTGGCGCCTGAATGTTCAGAGACGTGGCTGTCTCGTTGCTTTTTTATTGTGATTATATTTAAACCACTGGTAAAATATTCTGTATAAAGTGTCTGGTTTTTGGAAAAAAAAAACCCAGATTTTTGTGTGTGCATTGATTTTTAAATGTGAGGATTTTGTAGATGCAGCTTCCGCATGCCAGTGTGTGGGGTGGGGGGGTAGTGTTGATACTTTTCAACTTTATTTACCCTATAACTATTGAATCCAAATTGCTTATGAGACACCCCTCCCCAACCAGGCAGGGGATGGGGACATTCCACAAAATCAAGAAACAACATAATAAATAAAATTGCGGACTCTACAGACAAGTTCACAGGGAGCGAAGGAGAGCAGAAAGGCAGATGCCAGGATAGTACTCCAGGGAAGCTGTGGACCCAGAGTGGAGACCAGTCCTGAGCTAGGACCTGGTCAGAGAGGCCTTATTTCTGTCAATCAATCATCTATCTATCTATCTATCTATCTATCTATCTATCTATCTATCTATCATCTATCTATCTATCATCTATCTATCATCTATCTATCTATCATCTATCTATCATCTATCTATCTATCTATCATCTATCTGTCTGTCTGTCTGTCTGTCTGCCTGTCTGTCTGCCTGTCTGCCTGTCTGCCTATCTGTCTGTCTGTCTGCCTATCTGTCTGTCTGTCTGTCTGTCTATCTGTCTATCTATCGGTGCAGTGGGCAGCAGTCAATGTTAAGATGCAGGAATTATCAAAGTGCTGAGAATTAGGGACTGAGGGCTCAGCTCTGAGCAGTGCGTCTGTATTTAACCCCCTACCCTACCGCACCAAGACTCAGGGACCATCACGGAAAGAATCTAAGATCGCAGGATGGGGCAGAGTGCTGTAAAAGTCTGGTTTTCTAGAAATGGCGTGACTATTGAACTCAGGAGCTCACGGTGTCTGCGGTGCACAAGGCCAAGCCCACTGAAATCCCAGCGTAGATAGAGTAGATAATCCCAGAGCCCCAGCCCTTATTAAAGAGCTACAGGCAGTGGACAGTTCCTGAGGGAAGGAGAATCATTCATTTTAGGGAATGTGGCCACTTCTGGGATTCCCATGCTCCAGTAAATGACCACACACCCATGGGCATGTGGGCTGCACTAGCAGCGTTTAGTGGGTTATGTTAAAAAGATCCAGAGTTGAAAAGGGGATATGTTATGAGGCATGTTGGAGAGGAAGTGGAGGGCATATGTGATCTTATTCCTTTGTCTATATGTGTGAAATTACAAGAATAAAGAAAATGTTAAGGATAGTAGTAAACAGGGCTGAAGAGAAGGCTCAGTGGTTAAGAGCTCTGGCTGCTCTTAACTAAGGACCTGGCTTCAATTCCCAGCACCCACATGGCAGCTCAAAAATCATCAGTAACTCCAGTTTCAGGGGATCTGATGCCCTCTTCTGTGGGCACTGCATGCATGTGATGCACAGATAAACAAGCAGGCCAACATTCACACACATAAAGTACAAATAAACAAATATTGTTATAGTCCCAGACAGTGAGATTCATTAATACCCTGTCCAGTTGCGGTCTGTTTGGGTTTATTTCTTTTGTTCTTGGGTAGAACTTCATCGCTGTGTATATGAGTTCTTAGCCCCTCGAGGTTCGAGAATATAAATATGAATAAACTAGAAGGTCTGAAAAGAACAGAGATTTTTGTAAAAATCCCTGTGAGAATGTCAGGACTCTGAGGCAGGGGGATGGTGTGGTTCACTGCTTCTTTCTGGGTGTCACTATGGCTTGTTGCTGTGACCTCTACACTCTCAAGAGTGAGTTTGAATATCCTGCAGGGACGTTTGAAGCATGCCACCCCAGGCATCTGGCCAGGCGTCTCTGCTGACAGCTGAATAAAATCCCTTTGTCTGTGCCCATTGATGCGTCCTAGTTGGCCTCCCTGGGACAACTAAAAGATTGTAGAGTTTAGGAACTACATCTGGTCTTGAGTCACTTAGCCGCAGTAGAGGCGCAGGTCATCCTTGATTGCCCAAGTTTAGGTTCTGCCTTCATCTCCCTTCCTCATCTTCCCTAGTCGCTTGGGGGTGTGGGCTGTAGTGGGGAGAAGGGTACAGGGATTCAGGGGTAATCCTTAGACAAGGAAGAACTATTTAAATTTAACCTATGGGCAAAAAGAGAACATTCAAGAGGTTGGACTAGAAAGACTACCTAGGAGGACAGGGAAGACAGTTGGAGGTGATGCCACGTTTCTAATGGCCATATGGACACCAGCAGATCAGGTGTTCTGACGGTGATGTGTCACCACTTCTGAGCTCCCCAGGATAGCAGCCATCACATGGCTTATCAGTGAATCGTTTGTTTGTGTCAACACATAACTATGATGCCAGGCTGGTCTTGAAATCGCTATCTTCCTGTTTCAGACTCCCAAGCGCTAGGATTCTAGGCACATACTATCTCATGTGAGTTATGAGTGATTCCACCGCCCTTCAGGCGGCCAGGAAACTCAACACACACACAAACACACATCTGTTTAAAGACATTAAAATCCTATTCATAGCCATTTAAGCCTTTACAAGGATTCACTTTCAAGTTAGTATTCTGTATAACACCACTTGAAGCAGATAAAGTGCTAAATGCAAATGCCCAAAAGTAATTGCATGTGTTATGTAAGTCTACCTTTTAAAGAAATGTATTGTATGAAACTAGCAAAGCCACGAGTTTTAGGGTGGACGCCGTACTGATTACATGAGATTTAATGAAGCAGTGGTTCGTGTCATTGATAAAACTGGACCATGTGGCCTGGTGATGACTTTGAGGAGACTCTCAGCCTTTAACAAAGACAGGGGTGAAGATGCTGTGCGAACCCAGTGGGTAGGAGGGAAGCTGGCTGCTGCTGCTGCTGCTGCTGCTGCCGCCGCCTGGGGAGGGTTTCCAGGAAGTTGGCTTCCTGAAGGAGCAGAGGGAGCCTTGAAGCTGGAAATGCATGTGAGGAGGCCAGAAGAGCTTTCGAAGCTGAAAAACAGCAGTGCACACTCAGCTTCACTGTGCTTGCTAGAAAATACGTAGATAGTTCAGAGTAACAATCGGGGGCAGGGTGGCAATCAGTGCAAACGTAGCCCTTTCCATCCCAACCTAAAGAAACAATGGTGATCCCAATGTGCTGCCAAGTCGCAGCAAAGGGTCACTTGGTCTACAGGCAGAGCTGCTGTGGATGAGGAGTGGGATCCGCTGAGGGATCCAAACATTAGGAGGATGCAGGAACAGTTGCACGAGACATCGGGATTTGGTGCCCTCCTGAATGTGGGTCGGGGAAAGGAAGACAGTGTGGTTTGCACATGAGTGACCGGGACTTACTGCTCCACACGTGTTCCAGCTCAGCACCTGGCAAAGGGTGGCTAAGCACCAGCAGCTGCACACGTCATACCCGGCCCCTGCAAGGGAATCTCTGCTTCCTCTCCCAGTCCGCTGCTCAGCAGGCCTAGAGGTCACCGGACAACTTCATTAAACTGAGCATTAAAATAATCGCAATACCTATATAAGTAAAAACAAATAAAATTTTATTTATTTATTTTGGTTTTTCAAGACAGGGTTTCTCTGTAGCTTTGGAGCCTGTCCTGGAACTAGCTCTTGTAGACCAGGCTGGTCTTGAACTCACAAAGTTCTCCATGCCTCTGCCTCCCGAGTGCTGAATTAAAGGCATGAGCCACCACCTCCTGGCTAAAGTGTGTTTTTAAATGAGCTTCAAATATTCTTGTACTTAATATTGTAGTGTAATGTTAATTGGGTTGAACCCATAATATATTCTGGTGGTCAGCTCTTTTGTTCTATTTCAGGAGAGATCATAGAGTCAGTTTTATGAAAGAATGAAGTTCAGACTGTGTGGATCTTCCCATGATGTTTTGGAGGTTCTGAAATATTATTGGCAACCGTAAACATCAAGCTGTTACTCCAAGAAGAAATGTGTATTTCTGCATTTCCCCCCCAACCCCCGAATACATAGAGTTGTCTTAGGGATGTTCTTAGTATATTATTTTAACGGGAAAATGTTTTTAAAAGATTTATTTTTTTATGTGTATGACTGTTTGCCTACATGTATGTCTGTGCACCACATGCATGCAGTTCCTATGGAGACAAGAAGAGGGCATTGGCGCCCCTGGAACAGGAGTTATGGATGGTTTGAGCTGACAGGTGGATGCTGGGAACCCAGCCTAAGTCCTCCGCCAGAGCCATCTTTCCAACCCTGGTTGAAATAAGGCAAACTGATACGGAGAAGAAAAGGCCGAGCGTTATTGACTGAGGCTGTATAAAGTTGCTGCCAGTCGGTTCTGAGATAGAAAGCAGGTCTCATTAAAAAAAATGACTCTCTCTGGGGTTCAGTGCGTAATTCCTCCTTCCCTCGGTGTTGAAGCAAATGTTATTTTTAAAACGGTACTTTGCTCTAAACCCCAAACCACCGCCCTCAGAGGAAATTGATATGTTTACATGAATCTGCATTTAGTGGAGGAAAGGCTCTGAAGGGCAGGCAGAGCGCCAGGGCTCCCGAGCCGGGCTGTCCTTCAGAGAGCAGCTTTGAGAGGGATTGATTAGCCCACAGGACCGGTTATCTAGAAGATTCCTCAGCATTTTACGTCATCGGCTATTCAGATTTCTACGAAACCATGACACGTTATTTTACAAGAATTAATATTGATTAAAAACCATTTCTAATTCTGGCAGAGAGGGGAAGAGAAAAGCCCTTGAAGGGTAACAGAGCATATCGTTTGACACTTGGAATGGACTCTTTTTCATGATAAAAAAAAATACGTTTACCATTTAACCATTTTGAGTTTAAACGCATACTTAGTGAACCCGTCGCCACTACCCATCTTCAGAACGTTTCTTCTCAAACTAAACTTCGATACCCATTCCCCTTCCGTCGCCCTCGGGTCATCTCCCTTCTGTGTACTCTCTTGAATCTGCAGATACTCCACACGGGTTGACTCCTTAGCATCCTTTGTGTCTGCTTTACATCGTTAAGCAGTGTTTCCAAGGTTCAGCCACATTGCACAGCCTGCCTCTTCCCTGCTTGTGACCGCAAAATAGATAGATACCTCCGGGGTGTGCACCACCTCCGTTTCCCCGTTCATCTCTTGATGGACATTCATTGGTTTCCACCTCTCAGCCATTGTGAATCCAACTGCCATGAACTCCAAGTGCTTGCTTTTGACTTACGGTGCACACCTAGTATCGGTTGTCACATGGTAACTCTGTGAACAGCGGCTTTCCATTCCCACCCACAGGGTTGAAGCCTCTGAGCCCCAGGTCACTCAGGTACTTTCCATTTTGTTTTGGTAGTGGCAGTTCTGACAGGGAGAAGCCACCCCTTTCTGTGTTTTGATTGTATCTTCCCAGTGATGCTGATGCATCTTGGGCTCATTTGTCACCTTGTATCCTCCTTGAAGAAATGTGTATTTAGAGCTAGGGGTGATGGGCAGAGGGACCTGCCAAGTTCCAGTTACCTGAGAGGCTGAAGGGTCATTTAAATCTATGAGTTCAAGGCCAGCCTAGTCAACAAAAAGACTCTTATTCAAAAGAAAACAAGGAAGGAAGAGGGAGGGTAGGGAAGGGAAGGAAAATAAATGTTTAAGTGCTTTCTCCACTTTTGCTTTGTTTTGTTTTTCTTTTTTCTTTTTCTAGACAAGGTCTCACTATATAGCCCTGACTGTCCTGGAACGCTCTTTGTAGACCAGTCTGGCCTTGAATTCACAGACTGCCTCTCTTCCCGGCAGCAGCAAGAATTTTTAAACCCTGGTTTCATTTCTTCTTGTGAAGTATTGATATATTGGGTAGTTTTTCTGAAAGTCCAATTGAAAACACCCCCAAACCCAAAGACAGCCAAAAATAAATATCAGATATAATTCAGTAGGACCATTATCAGTGATAAATTTTGGAAAGAATAGGTTGGGGTGGGGCAGTAATAAGAGTAAGGTTGAAGAATAAGTCTCTGTGAGGGCTTCCTCAGCTCGACTCTGTTGACTGTTAGGTCCAGATCATTCTTGTTTAGGGGCTGTCCTCTGCATCATAGAACATTTAATAGGATCCTTGGCTTCTAGCCAGTAGATAGATCCCAGTGACATCTTCCTTCCCTAGTTGTGACAACTAATATGTCTTCAGCTGCCAACTCTCCCCTCAGAAGCAAAACAAAACCCCAAACAACAACAACAACAACAAACTGTTGTCTTCCCTCCTTAGGAGCGGAGACGCGTGTGGTGAGAGGAGCTGGCTTATCATAGCAGCTGGCAACAAAGGTGTTCAAACAAGGGGCTCCTGTGTAAAGAATATGCCAGAACCAGCCGTTAATATTTTTGAGCATCCGTTGTGTCTTGACACCAACAGTTGCTGTTGTCATTACGTCAGTGATTATGTACATGGGTTGAATGCTGCCTGCCGATGGGTAAGATAATCACAGCCCAGAAGAGACTGTGCCTTTCACTAAAGAAGTGACAGCGGAATGTGTGCAGGACACACAGCATCTGGGAATGCAGCAAAGGCTTGTGATATCTGAGCTAGCTTGGGAGGGTGTCCCTTGCAGTGGGTTTCGCAGACACTCACCGACATTTAGTTGCTGAAGAGGAAGATCAAATCTGAAGCAAGGTTCTGTGCACAAGGCACTCAGAGTCTCTGGCTGAGGTGATCACGTGGGACGATTATACATTTCCCTGAGGGTTAAGTAGAGTGGTTAGTGCCGGTAATCCCGGAATAACGCCATTTAGAGAATGTGTATATACTTCATACATTGTTTGAAATCGTCATCAGGGCCATGAGGTGCAGAGCGGATCCCCATCACCATCA
Source organism: Arvicola amphibius (assembly GCF_903992535.2). Taxonomy (NCBI): domain Eukaryota; kingdom Metazoa; phylum Chordata; class Mammalia; order Rodentia; family Cricetidae; genus Arvicola; species Arvicola amphibius. The sequence continues at coordinate 23,594,060 of NC_052057.2, read as the reverse complement.
GATTCCTGTCTGTTTATGTAGACGAGGCATTGATGGTTTGCAGAGTTGTGCAGTAAGAGACACGTTTGCATCCTCTGGTCGGCAATTTTTTTATTGACCCGAAGTAGCTGTGTTGTAGTGGAACCTAGAAACAGATGGGACCATATGGCTCAATTTGTGGGGTGGCAATAGATTGCTTAATGTCACAGCAGCAATGTTTGCTGTTATGAAAAAAAACACAAAACAAAACTACAGTCGTTCAGTGACAGTTTTCATAAAAGATGTGAATTATTAATGACACGTGTCAGACTGCCAAAATTATTTACATTTGAAATTCTCTGCGCTGAGAAACACATGCATAAGGACTGCAGATGAATGCATTGCAGCTCACCACGGGCAGCCGCGGCCCTTTCCCAACTGGAGTCTGTTCTTTTGAGCAACAGCAGGGTTCAGTCTGGCTGATGTCACTGACTGGCTATTGAGTTCAACTGAAACTGATAAAAGTGTTTACTGAAAATTTCGTTCAGAATTTTTCTTTTTTTTTTTTTTGAAAGGTCATGCTAGTACTTGTGTGTTTTCTGATAGGGCTGTTCTTCGGACTCCTTAACGTGTAAAGCTCAAGACTTCACTTGGTGTCAGATCTACGTAGGGAAAACTTTTCTTCCCGCATGCTGACTAACTTTCTAGCTGGCCTAGATTCATGGATGTCTTCCTGTTAAGGGGTCAAGGGTCAGCCATGACTTATTTTGGAAAGTAGTGGTCCTCCTTTGCCCTGGATGTCTCCGGCAAGAATGAAACCCTTCAAGCCTAATCTTTCAAGTCAATGGTACAATCAAGCCTCATTATCTAGTACACACACACACACACACACACACACACACACACACACACACACACACTGCTGCTATCACCATTCTCAACCAAACCATCCCCTGCCTGTTTTACACCCCGACCCCCTTGCTGTGCTAATCTGGTTTGAGGAGGTACAGAGCACACTCATTGCTATGCAGACTCATTGCTTCATTTTTGTTTTGTTTTGCTTTTTAATTTCTGGAATTCTTTACGGAAGGAGAGAGTGTCAAGAACAGGTTGTCTGCATGGCAGGAATGTGGTGAGTGAAGCACG